>NW_027279273.1:272500-573474 GCF_046629955.1 Centroberyx affinis | reverse complement strand
CTGTTATTTCTTAAAGGTTTTATTGGATTTTGTTTGATGCCAAATAAACGTGGAATTGAGAGGTCTTGCGTGTCGAGTTGTTTGCTTCGAGAGAGAAATCCCTTCAGGCCCTTATCGCCATTTAGCTCTGAAATCAGTCATGTCCAGAAGTGCTTGTAAAAGCAAAGGGAAAATCTGCACAGAAGCATTTATCGGTTAGAATCACTTAAATCCTGCTGTATGGAAAAATTAGGCTTCCAAATATCTTATCACACATATAGAAACCTCAGCTGAATTCCCACTGAGATGCAAGGGGCGGTGTTCAAGACCCACCCATAAATATGGGAGGATACGCACATTGATGTCAGCCTGTCCTAATAGTTGAGAGGACTGATCACATTTGCCACGTCTGTAACAAAAATTAACATGTAAGCAAACCGAATCAATAGTAGACAGTCTGTACTTCGTTGAGCAGAACTGCTAATTTAATGTGTACAGTAAAAATAATCAATTTCCTATGGCACAAATAAGCAAACCTTTGATAAAGCCACTTTTTCAACTTTTTCAGATTTCACTGGCTGTGCTTGTTTTTAACACCGGGGCGCTCGGGCTTGACATAGGTGGAGTTAGCCGATAAAATAAAGTGCTAAAAGGCAGCCGGTAGTGGTGCCTCAAATGCTCCGCTATTGTTTCTGATATTCTTTTTGATATTCTTTTATTTAATAAAAATGGCATTGTTTATGATTTTTGAACTAGTCCTCTGGTTGTGCAGCATGCGGCGTTTATTTTATCGGCTAACTCCGCCTACGTCAAGCCCGAGCGCCCCGGCGTAAAAAACAAGCGCAGCCACTGGAAAAAGTGGAAAAGAGGCTCTGATGTTTTCCATTTGAACAACAAACCTCATAACTCACTTTATAATGGCCATGTATGATATTCATTTATAATTTACTATAACAAAACATGTAGTAATATCTGCAGATCTGTGCAGACAAGCTGTTTATTAAAATCAATGTCAACCCTAACCAGTGCACATATACTGTATATATACAGTATGTCACCATAAGGAAAAAAAAAAGTGAAAGAATTGAAACACTAGGCATATTTTTTGCATAAATCACTTAGGAATCCACCTGCTGTTTGATTGCTTTTTTTATAGTGGCCAAATGGTCTGGAAACGCTACAAACATTTACTTAGTGTGATAGGCTGTAATAATCATCACAGAAAGCAAAGTGGTGCCACTCTCTAAACACAGTCGCCCTGCTAACAACCCTTCTTAGGCCTACTATCTCTAACTTCAATAGAATCCCCCTGTACAGTTCCTTTTATTACTTGTCATTCATTTGAAGGCAGTGTTTTTGTTCATATTGGATTTTGGAGATGTGATTTTACCCCTAAAGGTTATTAGAATAAATAAGCGGTGGAGTAGTGATACCGTTTTTCCATAGCTGATTGCTGAGGATCCTCTCTAGCCTTGCCAGCAGCAACAGTGTTACTTTTAACTGTTACACATTTTGTACTGCCCATATTCATTATAATAATTTGTTCTTCTTGAGAGAAGAACACAAATGTTAACTAGGACGGTTAACCCAATATTGCATAAAGGGAGTTGTAATGAGTACAGTGTTTGCGTTCCAGACAGAAGTTAAACAATGAACACCAATTAGTTCAAATCAAATTACTGAGACTATGAATAAATCCATCCACTACGTGATGAGGAAATACTCGGAGGAAACATCGATTGACAGGAATACAACAGAAAATGTGTAAGTGATGCTCAACAATAACCGAAAATGACTTCTTGGACATTCATGAGTGAGCCAGCCACCACCCCATGACAAAAAGAAAGTGCCTGGTGGAGGGAACATATAGATGGTGAAACAGGGGAAAGTGATCAAGAGTGAGTGGATGATGTGAAGTCAAAGGGTGAGAGTAAGACAAGGAGTGGAAGCAAACTGCATCAGAGCGTTTTAAGAGTGAGGGGAAGTTAAAAGAATATAGCAGTGTAGTTCAGAACAGAAAGGGTAAATGAGTATACAGCTGAATTTGAACATGTGGAACTGAATAATACACATTTCTACAGATATCATGCATCATTGTCAGTGGTTTCCAACTGGTTTTCATTCTAGCCATCCGGAGGTGTGACCAAGTCAACTTTGCCAGAGTCCCAAGTCTCAAGTCAAGTCCAAGTCATTACTGTCAAGTCTCAAGTCAGGGGCCAGTTGCATAAAGATAGACCTAGTCTTAGACTTAACTGTGGTCTTCAGTCAAACTTGCTAATTGACACTTTACCCGTTCATACTACTTCTTAATGGTTGTAGATCTCTAATGGCTGTTTCTACCTCTAAAGACTCTCTCTCTTCTTCAGGTCTTTCCAAAAACCAGAGATTTGCCGTCTTGTATAAAACAGCTTCAGTATTTAAACTTCCCACTCTGACAGTTAGGCCGACTCGTTGCCATAACAACAAAATTCTTAACCCAAGATTATCCAGGGGGAGGGGCTAACTGTCCTACCACAAAATAAGTCGTAATATTTAAGTAACAGGCAGTCTTAATAAGCCTAGTCCAACCTGAGAATCTAAGACCAGTCTGAGGCTTAGACTAGTCTTAAACTAGCTTTATGCAACTGGCCCCAGGACTCAAGTCTAAACAAACAAATCAAGTTTGATTTCTGTAATCAGTTTCAACTTCAATAAATTCAATCATTCCATACAAATTCAGAAAACTGAATTTAAATTCACAATTTAAAAACACAAGATCTCAAGTCAAGACTTTAGAAACCTTTTCAAGTCATCAAAGTACAAGTCAAAGTCAAGTCCCAAGTCACCAGAACCCAAGTCAAGTCAAGTCAAGTCTTTTGTGACTTGAGTCTGACTCAAGTCCCCACCTCTGTCACCATCTAATAGGGACTGATTTAGACATGAGATGTTTTTTCTTCAACATTGATATAACGATAACACTTAACAATAAGGGTACTTAATTAACAGTTAACTAATGTGTCTGGTAATCATTTACTAATGGTGTTCATGTTAACTAAGGTATTCATTTATATATTATTTAATAGTCATCTTTATAAACTAGTTAGGGTTAGTTAATGCTTATTAAGCATTAACTAACCTTTAACTTAGTGAAGCTTATTGTAAAGTGTTACCGATATAACTGTACTTGGAATAGTGCTTTATTCTGTTTCAACTATTGTAGTGATCCAGCTGAATTTGTTTATCTGCTAAGAAGGCGAGGGGTGTTATATGTGGAAGGTTCCTAGAAGCTAATTGTGTTTTGTTTAACTGCTTCAGGCTTATTTTCACAACTAGTCTGTCAAGGCAAGGTCCCTCCCTCCTATTTACTTAAATACTGTTTCTGAACAGGCTCTATGGTTAGAACATGTAACTGAAAGAAGTAGCTGCATTTCTTCCAAGATTGGCTAAGTGAGTTGTGTTTAGAACCGTTTTTACTGTTGTGGTGATCCAGTTTCTCTTGTTCATCTGTGAAGTAGACTAGGTGGTGTGTGTGGAATTCTCTTAATACCTTGTGGTTAGTTTCAATAGATTCAGTGTCTTTTGTTTAATTGTCCCTCACCAAAGGGGGGACTATGGATCGGTCTCCGTCCGTTAGTTCCTTCGTTCCTTCGTTTGTTAGTTTGTTAGTCACACTGTAATGTTGACTTTGTGCCGCTAGGGGGCGACATTGACAATGAATGGGGACTCAGTGGTAAAGCAGGTCATAGAGTTAAAGTTATCATACAATGTGGGGGACAATGAATGGGGACTCAGTGGTAAAGCAATACAGTTAAAGTTATCATAGGTAACATAACAATCTACACACGCTACACACTTGGAGACATCAGACTGGGTTGATGTGTTTAAGTGAGAGTCAATGGAGAATTTTTGGGCAAACCTCTAACCACAAGACACTGTAGTTATTGTACAGTTGTTGGACTGTTGTTCTGTTATTGCATCATCACTGCACTACCACTGTGCCTCAGTGTTGACTACTTATATCATATTACCACTTACCTACTGTGCAATACCACATATCACTTATCATTTAGCATTTATATTATTCATAACACTCACGCTCCTGGTGTTGTATGTTATATTGTATATTGTATTATAAATTGTATTGTAGTGTACATTGTGTAATGTACAGATTGTATTTAATGCGTATTGTAAACATCGAACAAAAAGTTCGGAAATTTGTGTTTGGTAGATTATTTCTCTGTTGTAACAATGCTTCTTGGCAATACATTTTATACCGTTGGAAAGCCTGTTTATTTCCCTTTTAAATGGTGCCTCATTTGTAAGGAACATGCATTTGTGGGATGAGCAGCACAGCTGAGTATGTGGGTTGCGCTCATGAAAAATTTGCCAAATCTTCTCTGCCAATGCCAAACAGCTTATTCTGCTGTTGCTATTGACTCTTGTTTTGAGCTTCCGGTACCCCCAGGTGCTGACAATCAGGTACCTGATTGGCACCTGATTGGCAGCACCTGTGAGCATGGGCCCTGCTACAGTGGTCAATTGGTGTCTGCTCCAAGAATCGGCATGCCACGTTTGTCTGATCTCGATAAGGCCTGTGTGATAGGGCGACTTCAAGCTGGTGTTCCACAAAAGCAAGTTGCGGCAATACTTGGAGTGAGCCATAGTACCATCTCCAAACTGAAGGCCAAGTTCCATGAAACGGGGGATGTCAGAGACAGACCGCGAAGTGGGCGTCCCAAGAAGACGACACCCCAAGAAGACCGGTTCCTCACCCTTTCAGCACTTAGGAACCGTAGGCTGTCTTCTACAGATTTGCAGTCAAGGTTTGCAGGACGATATGGCACATGGCTCTCGGCCCAGACGATCCGGAACAGACCGCACGCAGCCAATCTCCGGGCTCATGGGGCTGCCAGGAGGCCTGCCATGACTGCCCTTCACCGCCAGGCCCGTTTGCGCTGGTGTCGGCAACACCTGCACTGGAACCTGAACATGTGGAGGAACGTTACGTTCAGCGATGAGTCCAGATTCTGCCTACAGAAGTTGGATCGTAGGGTCAAAGTGTGGAGAAGACGGGGAGAACGCTATGCTGATCGCTGCACCGATAGAGTAACACCTTTTGGTGGAGGCGGTGTGATGGTGTGGGGCGGCATCTCCATCACTGGAAAAATGAGGCTTGTCATCATTGGAGGCAATCTCAATGCAGAGAGATATCGAGATGAGATTCTGCAACCAGTGGGAATCCCATATCTCCACAGTCTGGGACCGAACTCCATCCTCCAAGATGACAACGCTCGCCCCCACAGAGCGGGGTTTATCAGAGACTACCTCCAGAATTTGGAAGTAGAGAGAATGGAATGGCCTGCCAACAGTCCTGACCTCAACCCAATTGAACACTTATGGGATCAGCTTGGGCGTGCTGTTCATGCTAGAGTGACCAACACAACCACGTCGGCTGACTTGCGACAAATCCTGGTTGAGGAGTGGAATGCCATCCCACAGCAGTGTGTGACCAGGCTGGTGACCAGCATGAGGAGGAGGTGCCAGGCTGTTGTGGCTGTGTATGGTTCTTCCACACGCTACTGAGGCTCCTGACTGTTTGTTAAATGAATAAATTGTAAAATTGCCAATATGTCTTGTTTCTTCCTTGTTACTGATAGACTTCAATCATCCAATCCACCAAACAACACCAAACAAGAGTCAATAGCAACAGCAGAATAAGCTGTTTGGCATTGGCAGAGAAGATTTGGCAAATTTTACATGAGTGTAACCCACATACTCAGCTGTGCTGCTCATCCCACAAATGCATGTTCCTTACAAATGGGGCACCATTTAAAAGGGAAATAAACAGGCTTTCCAACGGTATAAAATGTATTGCCAAGAAGCATTGTTACAACAGAGAAATAATCTACCAAACACAAATTTCCGCACTTTTTGTTCGATGTTTAGTTCTTATATTTTGTACTGTATTGAGTAAAACAGGACAATTACAGTTACTACATTTCAAGATATAACTTGTAAGCCTAATTCTGAGGAGAGTAGGCAACAGAAATATATGGTCAATCTGTCCTTTCATTGTCCCATACCAAAATGCTTATACAATTTCACTCATATTTCAAGTTCACTCAGCAATCACTGACTGACCCAAGGGTGGAACTACATCACTGGTGGGGGACAACATGTTTACTATTTGCTTGTTGCATTTTTGTCTTGAATAATCACATCACCAACTTTATCAGCATTGACCAACACACACACACAACTCTCATATTAATGTCTCTGGGATCAAAGTTCGCAGGCGGCCGACGATATCTGGTTACCGAGTAACTCTGTCTAAACACACACACTCTGGGTGTCTGTACGCTGGATGGCTCACCAACAGAACCAGCAGCAACCAGAGTCAGAGTCACTCCAGACACAGGATTGGGGGAGGGGTGGGGGGTTGAGAAGTGAAGAGGGTCAGGCATCCTTGTGCTTAGTTGGTTTAGGATCATACCATTCATACCATGTACACATTAAATTACATTACATCATTTATCAGATGCTTTTGTCCAAAGCAACTTACAATAAGTGCATTTTGTCAACAGTAGTCAAACCAACTGTATATGTACAGTCTCCATCAACTAAGCCTTTAACAGGAATAAGTAACATTTGTAGAATCAGAGTTTTTTTTATTTATTTAATTTTTATATAAATAATATATATATTTAATATATTAAGAGTAGAGGGGAAAGAATGATAGGTTAATTCAAGTGGGGTCCAGGTCCACTGTCTGCATTCAGAATTTTTGCACAGACATTTTGCACAAACATTTGCACAGGACTTTTGCACGGACATTTCGTCACTTAATATTACTCTGTATATTGTACATAATGTTCTTTGGATATTTATTATTATTCTCTCTTATCTCTATTTTTTATACCTTGTGTTTCTTGATAAATGGCATTCAGAGTGGAAGGCAAAGGAAGAATTTCATTGTACGGGGAAACTTGTTTTTAACTGTGCATATGACAATAAACGCTTTGACTTTTGACTTGACTTGAAGGGGGGAGCTCGTTCCACCATTTTTGTGCCAGGGACGGGACGAGAAGAGGTGGAGGAGCGAGCTGGAGTTTGGAACCTGACCAGGGATTGTAGACCCACAATGCCCTGCGTTTTAATCTATCTCTACTGTGAACTGTGTAATGAAAAGCTGATATCCCCCCCCCAAAAAAATTATCTTTTTAAAAAAGACAGTAAGGGTCAGTGACACCACCAGCAGGTTAATGATTAAAGAAATTCTGCTGATCACACCTCTCTCTCTCTCTCTCTCTCTCTCTCTCTCTCCCCCTCTCTCTCTCTCGCTCTCAGAATCACAGACAGCGAGCCAGAGTTCAACCAGGCAGCTTGGTGTTTTGGGTGTTTTGGGTGTCAGTGATGTCAGGGTGCCGTGTTTGTGTGGGTGACTTTGAGGAGGAAGCCAGGAGAGTTCTTCCTAAAGCTGTTTATGACTACTACCGCTCAGGAGCCGACCAGCAACACACACTGGCCGACAACACCGCTGCCTTCAGCAGGTACAACACACACATACATACTCACACACTATATTAGTAGGCCTGGTTTGCATGCCAACCCTGGACACAAATAGTGAAGTACTAGTCACTTTGAATCATATCCAAAAGACATACATTAGTATTGTAGCATGGAACTCAAGTACCGTATATTCTTTTTTATGCAACTTTGAGCCCATGGTTCTCATGTTCAGAAAATAAATTAAAAAATGAACGCTGAAATATAGTTGTTTCTGTGATATGCAGTATGCTTTTTATCGAAGGGAGTGATTACATATGACTCTTCATTGGTAGCCTAGTAGTTTAAAAAAAAACAATTTTTTTTCCTTTGCTTGCAATTTTTCCCAATTCCCACAATTTTACCACAAAAAGAGCACATGTGGGTGCTACACATCGGTGGTGGATGAGTTGAGTCCCCCCCCCACCCCCATATGTGAAGCGCTTTGAGTACCTAGAAAAGCGCTATATAAATGTAATCCATTATTATTATTATTATAATTATATTATTATTGGTATTAGCAATGTTAATAAGAGTGTTACAGTCTTAATCCTAGCTCAGTGAAATCCAAAAGATTCTCAATAAATACTATTTGCTTTGATTAAACAGAAAGATTTCCTCCAAAATTGGTAGACAGCTTCAGGAGACTGAGATACACAAACCTGCTATAAACCAGCCCAACGCATGAACTGTTTGCCCACTATTAACAAATTAATTTCCAAAAAAAATCATGTCTAACTATGTAATTGGCCAGAACTCCATGGCAGTTTGTTCAATTATTGTGAAACTTGTTAGATATGTTAATCTAAATCAGTGGTTCTCAACGTGGGGTCCGGGGACCACCAGGGGTCCTTGAGGGGGCTTCCGGGGGTCCCCAGCAAATTGATGAATTGTTAAACTTCACCATTATTTAATTTACAAGAAGTTAACACAATTAGAGAATGTAGCAGAATGACTGTTTTGATCATAGTTTCTCTGTTATCTCTCTACCTACAATACAGATAGACATGGAATTCTGGACAAAATCATATCTAGCAATAAAAATATTCTCAGATTTTATGTCTTAAATATTTATGTCAGGCCTAAAAATGGGAATGAACTCTATTCTGAAAATAAAATAGGTAAACTGAGTTTAAGTGGATTCACCCTTCATTGTGTTCCTGCACTAACAAATCAAATTATTCATTACAGTCAGGTCCCCTATTATTCAGTTTTCATGATTTTGTTTTCGAACATACTCAGGCTCAGGATAAGAATAATGTTCTTCTTGATGTTTTTCAAATAAATGGAGTTTAAAAGTTGAATTGAATTGGTGAAATTGAATGAATTTGAAGGCTAAGTCCTCATAATACTAGACCCTAATTAACAGCAACTTCTTTTTTTTTCAAATGAAGTAAACCTGCTGAGTGGAAACTTTCCTGTTCAAATGCTGAAACTGGCCTGCTTGGAAGGATTTCAGTCATTCTTTAGTCATTCTTGAATCATTCTCAAACTACTCAAAATAAGTTTGTGACATTTATGATCCTATACCCTAACATTTAAGATCCTATATCTTATATCTTATATCTTATATGTATAGAGGAAAATTTTAATTCCTTTTTTAAAGGAAAAATCCACCCAAAAACACTGTAACACTGTTAAAAAAACAGCTATTGGCAACGTACCTTGAATTTCGAGTCATCATTTTGTTTTTGGGCATGTGGTTTTCTTGTTTTCTGGCCAAATGTAGATGACGTTATGTTACAGTGAGATATTTCCAACACAGCTACAGTAGAGTTTGATAGCAGAAAATGTTTCACCTATCTAAAACATCAACAAGTAAACGTCGGTTGCACTGAAGTTCAACAGTCATATAGGGAGAAATCTATCACAGAAGAGGCAAAGATTCTAATTTCTCCACCAACAGTAGGCTCAATAGGCCAGAATGCAATGTAGCCACAGACATTATTCCCTCGTAGCACCTATGTCCTGTTGGACCAGAACTTAGCTTGTTGCACTGTCTCGTAGCACCTATGTCCTGTTGGACCAGAACTTAGCTCTATAGCACTTACTCTCGTTGTTCTCTCCTATCTAGAAACTTGCTTGTGTTGTATGCAAATCTCATGTGTAAGTCGCTTTGGATAAAAGCGTCTGCCAAATGTGAAATTGTAATTGTATGTTTTGTTCTGAGTAAGGGCGCGATCACAATGTTCACTAAGTAGTTGGCTACCTAGTTATATTTATATGCCCATTTGATTGAAAGCGACATGTTCTCTGGGGGTGGTCAAAAATGGGTACACCAAAAACAGTAAGTCACAACACTTCAGCATAAAATAACTCCTGGAATCTATTTAACACAAATTGATGATGTATAACAGTGGATTAGCATAAAAGGATTTGAGGGTGGATTTTTCCTTTAAGAAAGATGTTTCTGTAATAAATATTGCTTATTTCTCCCTGTTTGCAATTGATATCACTGTAAATCACACCTGTGTGTGTGTGTGTGTGTGTGTGTGTGTGTGTGCGCGTGCGCGTGTGTGTGTAGGTGGTATTTTCTCCCTCGGGTGCTGAGGGATGTGTCGAAAGTGGACCTATCTGTCCCTCTGCTGGGCCAGACGCTAAGCATGCCAATCTGTGTTGGAGCGACAGCCATGCAAAGAATGGCTCATCCTGAAGGAGAAACAGCTACCGCCAGAGGTAGACAGACAGGCAGAGTGAGACAGCTACCATCAAAGGTAGACAGACAGACAGACAGACAGACAGAGACAGACAGCTACCACCACATGGCATTGATACACGTCCTGGGTGATTGGATTGTAATCAGACAGCGCAAAAACACATAAAACCCAGGTGTGAATGCTACTGTGCCAATGTTACACCCTCAACAAAGTATTAAGCTCACTTATAATGAATAGGTCCAACAAACAATATGCAAAACCTAAATTATTGGTTGCAGTTCAACAAGGACCTAATGAAAATACCACAGACTCTTAGTAGTAGTTCAACAAGGACCTAATTAAATCACCACAGGCTCTTAGTAGTAGTATCACAGGCTCTTAGTAGTTCAATAAGGACCTAATGAAAATACCACAGGCTCTTAGTAGTTCAACAAGGACATAATGAAAATACCGCACGCTCTTAGTAGTAGTTTAACAAAGACCTAATGAACATACCGCAGGCTCTTAGTAGTAGTTCAACAAGGACCTAATGAAAATACCGCAGACTCTTAGTAGTAGTTCAACAAGGACCTAATGAAAATACCACAGACTCTTAGTAGTAGTTTAACAAGGACCTAAGGAAAATACAGCAGACTCTTAGTAGTAGTTCAACAAGGACCTAATGAAAATACCACAGGCTCTTAGTAGTAGTTCAACAAGGACCTAATGAAAATACCACAGACACTTAGTAGTAGTTCAATAAGGACCTAATGAAAATACCACAGACTCTTAGTAGTAGTTCAACAAGGACCTAATTAAAACACCACAGGCTCTTAGTAGTAGTATCACAGGCTCTTAGTAGTTCAATAAGGACCTAATGAAAATACCACAGACACTTAGTAGTAGTTCAACAAGGACCTAATGAAAATACCACAGACTCTTAGTAGTAGTTCAATAAGGACCTAATGAAAATACCGCAGGTTCTTAGTAGTAGTTCAACAAGGACCTAATGAAAATACCACAGGCTCTTAGTAGTAGTTCAACAAGGACCTAATGAAAATACCACAGACTCTTAGTAGTAGTTCAACAAGGACCTAATGAAAATACCACAGGCTCTTAGACACATCAGCACAATGAAATGCTGGCCCTGCTAGACAGCCAACTGTCAATGAATCTTTATCTTTCAGTACAAGATCAACACATTTTGTTGATACTACTGTATAAATCTGTATAAATTATGTGTGCAAATGTCAAAAATATAAAAACAAGAACACACAATTAATATTTCACAACATTTTATTCTTTACATTTCAGCAGAATGTCTCAGCAGACAGAAGTTGAAGAAACCATGACTCACATTCACACTTTTCCTTTAGCTCTCTCTCCATTGTTAGCATTTAGTGTTAAAAGACATCAGCTCATTCAGACATAATTAATTTTGTTTACTTTTACTTTTAACTTTTACATGATTTATTGTTATGTCTCTCCTTGATTCTTTTAATACTGATTCATTGTTGTAAAGTGAACTGAGACACCCTGGTGTGATATTGCACTTTAAATAAACTTTGACTTGTCTTTACTTGATAAGACAGAGCATCATCTTAAGTTAGAATGTGTTCCTACCCAGCATGCAAAGCAGCGGGGACAGGGATGATGCTGAGTTCCTGGGCCACCTCAACCATAGAGGAAGTGATGTCAGCGATGACATCTTCACAGGGCGATGCAGGTACCCTATGGCTGCAGCTTTACATCTATAAAGATAGAGAGCTCACGCTGTCATTGGTCCGCCGGGCTGAGGAGGCGGGTTATAAGGCTATCTTTGTTACCGTGGATACGCCATACCTGGGGAGGAGGTGGGATGACGTGCGCAACCGCTTTAAACTTCCCTCACACCTGAGGTAGGAACCAAAATAACACTGACAACAGAAGAAAACACAAACACATTCTAAATCCTAATTCCAACACTTACCTCTGTGTGTGTGTGTGTGTGTGTGTGTGTGTGTGTGTGTATGTGTGTGTCCAGTATGTCTAACTTCTCAACAGCCTCACTGGCTTTCTCTGAGGGCAACTATGGCAGTGACAGTGGATTGGCAGTTTATGTTGCCAAGGCGATAGACCCCACCCTCTGCTGGGACGATATCACCTGGTTGAAGAAACACACACACCTACCAGTGATTGTCAAAGGAATACTGACCGGTACACACACAGACACACACACACACACACACGGACACATACATACACACACACACACAGACACACACACACACACACACACACACACACACACGGACACATACATACACACACAGACATATTGGATGCCTGACCTTATGGGCTTCCAGGAGGCAGTCAAGTGCTCCTTGACTCAATTTTAGGTTTATGTGATTATAGTTAGAAATTATTATTATTTCTATTATCTTATTTGAAAGATGTGACACTTAAACTGTCATTCTAATTGTTAATATGAATGACTTCATAGGGGGTGCCAAATAACTTGTTCATACTAAATACTTGTTCATTACTTATTCAGAACATTACTTGTAGCAGATATTGGGCCAATAACAGGGGTATCAAATTTGATTTTTATTATTATTTTCGAAATATATTGTGATACTATATTTTCTGTATATTTCTGTGTGTTGAATCTTTAAAATGGTGACAAAATGGTATATTACTAATCTCTGTTTCATGAGCCCAAACTAATGGCATGAGTCTATATATTTATGTAAAGTTCAGTACTGGATATTGTTTGTTATCATGTACTTGCAATAATAACAATAATAATAATAATAATAATAATAAGCTTAGTACATGGAATCAGTATCAACAGTTTTATCAGTGCATCTCTAGGTATCAGCATTTTAGATTTCAGTTAAGAAGAATTAAGAATTCTAAGAATTCTTAAGAATTCTCTGTGCATGGAAACACACCCACTGAAAACTTTACAAATATTATAATAATAATTATATTATATAATTATATTATGTAATAATATAAGCCTAATAATTTAAAAATTTCATAATTTTAGATTCAGTGTAGAATTCATCAACACATCCTGGTTTTACCAACCTGACCTTTTCTGATTCAAGATTGAACCTGTTCAGAAGCACTCAACTCTGGTTAATCTGTGTGTGTGTGTGTGTGTGTGTGTGTGTGTGTGTGTGTGCGTGTGTGCGTGCGTGCGTGCATGTGTGGTCAGGTGAGGATGCCATCCAGGCTGTGAACTATGGCGTCGATGGTATCCTGGTGTCCAATCACGGCGCTCGCCAGCTGGACGGGGTTCCTGCCACGGTGTGTGTGTGTGTGTGTCAGTTGTTTGATAGGCCCTTTTCACGTCGTCATGGTAACAGCTTCCATGTTGAGAAACCGGTGCATCACAACTTCCTGTGGCAACTTTCTTTTTTGCGACTTATTGAAAAACCAATCCAACAACAACAAAAACAACAAAATTGTATTGGATTCTAGCACTAGATACATAACATTATGTAAATGAGGTGATGACTGAAGCTAAAACTCACCTTCACAATCAAAGAGGGAACTTTAGGTGAAGAACTTGTAGCCTTTATCTAGACAGACAGCTACCATCAAAAGTAGACAGATAGACAGTCAGACAGAGACAGACAGCTACCACCACATGGCATTGATACACGTCCTGGGTGATTGGATTGTAATCAGACAGCGCAAAAACACATAAAACCCAGGTGTGAATGCTACTGTGCCAATGTTACACCCTCAACAAAGTATTAAGCTCACTTGTAATGAATAGGTCCAACAAACAATATACAAAACCTAAATTAATGGTGGCAGTTCAACAAGGACCTAATGAAAATACCACAGGCTCTTAGTAGTAGTTCAACAAGGACCTAATGAAAATACCACAGACTCTTAGTAGTAGTTCAACAAGGACCTAATGAAAATACCACAGGCTCTTAGTAGTAGTTCAACAAGGACCTAATGAAAATACCACAGGCTCTTAGTAGTAGTTCAACAAGGACCTAATGAAAATACCACAGGCTCTTAGTAGTAGTTCAACAAGGACCTAATGAATAATAGTTTAAATTAGGAGTCAATGAAAACCGGTCAGCAAGTCTTTGTACTTCACCAATGTTAATGTTGGGCAGGTTGTGGAGTGATTAGTGAAGGTCATAGCTGGCAACAGGAAGTTGTAATGCACGGGTTTCTCAACACAGAAGCTGTTACCATGACGATCATGACCATCAATCCACACCTCCAAGTCCAACCAGTGGAATCTGTAGCTATCTGAAATCCATTGAAATACTGAGGTAATTCATACTATGTTTGAAACACAAGCATAGATATTCGAAAACACTGTAGTCTGATTTTCGTGAAAGGCTTCCGAGTAACTGTATGGATATAATATGGATTTTCTAACAATTATACTAGGCCTACTAACTGGAGTTCGACCAATATATCAATTTGACGACATATTGGGCAGATATTGTCCTTTTATTAGATACAAGATATCAGCCAGTGTCATCCATCTCTGAAAACCTGACATCAAATTTGATTTTAACACTAAACACAATGGGCCTCATTTATCAAGCAATTTCCAAACGGATTTGTTCGTAAATCCTTCAAAACCATATTTACACATGAAAATCAGGATTTATCAAAGTTTTCGAATGTCTGAATTGTTCGTGCGTCTGAGCGAAATTTGAGTCAAATTTACATCTGAATCAGAGCAAGTGTAAAACGTGTGTAAACTCCACAGTCTTTTACATTTAATTGATCAATAACATACCCCTACTTTTTTTCTCAAATTATTACATAGCATTAAAGGCATAAAGAAAGCAATATTTTGAAAGAAACTAACTTAATTTGTTGTCGATGATCAATGACCTTTTATTCTGTAGTTAGACTACTTAAATGGCTAAAATGCTGCAAAGTCCCAGATAATCTGGACTCAGAGGAAAGTGGGGGGAGACCTTTTCCTACCAGTCAACCCACAATCCAACGAGGTCTTCCTCCTTGAGCCCGTGGGCTGATGAATAGTTTCAGTGCTGGGCATGATGTCACTGTCCCCATCTGTGGGACAATGCCAGGCTCCAGGCTCCAGGCTCCAGGCTCAAGAACTGGTACTACTCTTCAATTTGTGGCGACAAACTTGTTGACTGTCCACATATCGACCGAGTTTCCCTGGTCACTCAGTTCTACAGGAAATTAATTACCTCTTTTTATAGATGCACTGGAGCCTCAGTATTTACAATGCAATTTATCTGTCACCAGTGGTGGAAGAAGTACTCTGATCCTTTACTTAAGTAAAAGTACCAACACAGCAATGTAAAAATACTCCATTGCAAGTAAAAGTCCTGCATGAAAAATCCTACTTCAGTAAAAGTACATAAGTATTAGCAGCAAAATGTAGTTAAAGTATTAAAGTAAAAGTAGTGGTTTGGTCCCTCTGACTGATATTTTATTATATATGACATCATTAGATTATTAATACTGAAGCATCAGTGTGTAAGCAGCATGTTACTGTTGTAGCTGCTGGAGGTGGAGCTAGTTTGAACTACTTTATATACAGTTAGCTACTTTAGTCCAGTGGTTCCCAACCTAGGGGTCGAGCCCCTCCAAAGGGTCACCTGATAAATCTGAGGGGTCGTGAGATGATTAATGGGAGAGGAAAGAAGAAAAAACAAAGTTCTGATACACGGTTCTGTTTTCAGTTTTTTGACTTTTTCTCTAATCTTTGATTTTTGCTGAAATATTGGATCATTTGAACATTTATTGAAATGAAACCATGTGAGGTTTAGAGGGAAAAATCACTATTTGGTGGAGCTGTTAACAACTCATAGACATCTGAAATGTGACCCGACTACACACTGCTTTTTGGAAGACGTCAAAAGCCAAAAAGGTTGGAAACCACTGGTTTCATCTTTAACAATGTGTTGTATTTTAAAAGCTTGTTATATTATCCATTGTGTCAAATCTCCATCTGAAAAGTAACTAAAGCTGTCAATAAATGTAGTGGAGTAGAAAGTACAATATTTCCCTCTGAAATGTAGTGGAGTGGAAGTATAAAGTAGCATCACATGGAAATACTCAAGTAAAGTACAAATATCTCAAAATTGTACTTAAGTACAGTACTTGAGTAAATGTACTTACTTTCCACCACTGTCTGTCACAATAAAAATGGGCCTAATGTGTGTGTGTGTGTATGTGTGTGTGTGTGTGTGTGTGTGTGTGTGTGTGTGTGTGTGTGTGTGTGCGTGTGCGAGTGCGTGTAGCTGGATGTGTTGGAGGAGGTGGTGAGTGCAGTGCAGGGTCGCTGTGAGGTCTATATGGATGGAGGAGTGAGGCGGGGGACAGACGTCCTGAAGGCTTTAGCTCTGGGAGCCAAGGCTGTCTTCATAGGACGGCCAGTACTGTGGGGCCTGGCCTGTCAGGTGAGACACTGGACTAATACGCTGAAGTGGGGCCACAGCAGAGAAGAGTGTTTCATCCCTCTTAATCGAGATGCTGTTGATTGGCCCTATTTGCCCAGATGAAATTCTGGTGGTCACTGGTCTTCTCCGCAAGTGATGAATGGAAATTTTAAGTGGTTATTGGTGACATTTTCATATAAATAAATGCCAGTTTTGCTACTTCCTTAGTGAGGAGGTGTGGTTGACCCCGTTTCTAGGTATGATGCTGTCTTTTAGACGCTGTCATTGGTCCATCAGGAAAAAGCTCAGCACGCCTCTTTTAGTCATTCAGAATGAAATTGATAAACACATAATTTACTCTATTTTAAAGTGTGGTTTACTTATAATGTCACAAACGATTTTGACAAAATGTTTGAAAAGCCTAACTTTTTAATACATGCACGGCACTCACAGCCTAATACATGACGCCTTTATTTGTGTGGACACAGTAATGTTATCATGACTTGTCAGTTCAATTCAATTCAAATGAGCTTTATTGGTATTAAATACTTCAGTATCTGTTTCCAAAGCAAAACAGTGGCAAACAATAAAAATAGCGGTAATAACAATAAAAATGATTATTCAATCACACACAAAGCAAAATAGAAATTATTAGTAGTTAGGTCAGTTGTCTCTCCTCTCTCAGGTTTTCCCAGGATTTTATATAAACGGCAGCTAGAGTGGCACACTCGCTTTTTTCTCCAATGATATACTGGAGTTTTTTGTCAGGGGGGTGTTTTTCAAAATTACATACATTTGTGGACAATTGTAGGAGAAATATGTCTCTCTAACATTTTAATATCTAGCACAGTTCAGAAGGAAGTGCAGCTCTGTCTCCACCTCTGTCTGTGAGCAGAGTGAACACAGCCGCTCCTCTCTGGGTTGTAATTATTAGAGGGTATTGGTATAATTCTATAATTCTATAATTGGGGCATTTCTGTGCACCCCAAGTATTGATTTGCAGAACTCTGCATGCAGGGTCTCAACTGGATGTTTCTCTTCTTGTTTTGTTTTTTGTCCCCATATTTCACTGCCATACAGTATAATGCTATGGGCTCAATTATTGCTTTGAAAATTTTGAGCCAGGTCTGAATTGGTATGTCAAACTGGATTTTTCTTTTTACGGCATAGAATGCCCTTCTTGCTTTCTCTTTCAGTGCATTCACAGCCTTATTGAGGTTTCCTGTATAACTTTAATAATATCCCCTCCAAGTATGAAGTTATTTTCCTGAGAACTGGATCTTTTTTGGAAAATCTGAATGGGAGACGTGAGCTCATCTCTAATTAGATCAGCAACAAACAATATCCCTGCACAAAGTCATCTATAGAGTTTAACTAACTCACTGTCATTCAGTGTTTGGAGAACATTTCTCCTGCCTCTGGTTCTTTCATTATTTATTTTTCATTATTATTTTCTCCTTTGCTTAAGAAACTCCTCAGCCTCCTAAACGTCGTCCTCTCTTCTCTTAACAGTTTCTCACCTTAGGAGTTCTCTTAAGGCCTAAGATGCTTCTTGAATAGCTTTTATCTTTACTAGGATTTCAAAAACATCATAATTCTAAAAATTTTCTTGAGGGCATAAACAAAAGGATGACTGCGGATTGTCTGTAGCATATGCAAGAACTATCTACTAACTAAACTGCTTTCACCATACGCCTGTATGACTAGCATAGCAATTTAAGTACACCAAACTAACCACTAGGGGGAGCCAAACACAATGCAATATACTATAGCACGGGGGTCAGCAATTAGGTTCAACCATGGGCCAGTTTTTTCATGATTTTTCATTGGGGGGCCGTTACGCAGGCCTATATGTTTTTTTTATTTATTTCTTTTAATTCATTTATGAATTAAATAGATTAAATAGATTTATAACAGTGTTAAGGACTGTATCTGAGGGGGAATAAATGGCATCAACACACCATGTCTGTTTGACTGCCAACCATTTGTGTTTGTGAAGAACAAATCTGTTATGGTTATATAGGCTAAAGCTGTGGAATTAAAACAGTTGTTAGAATTCACACATGAAACTTTAATTTCTGGTAGGTTTAATTTCAGCACCATGCACTGTTCAAATAGCAGCCTTAGTTTTATGGTGTGGGGGATAAATGTATAGCTGTAACAAGGTTATATTGCAATAATTGGGATTTACAGGAGCCTTGTGTTTATGTTATCTACAGTAGATTTGTGAAAAAAATATGTAAAAGATTTGATGTAAACTATTATAGTCAAAACTTTCATCAGGGGGCCAAATATTTTTTCTGCAGGGCCGAATTTGGCCCACGGGCCGCTATTTGCCTACCACTGCTATAGCACAATTATACAAATGTGTGTGTGTGTTTGTGTCCAGGGGGACAAGGGAGTCTCTGAGGTTCTGGAGCTTCTGAGAGAAGAGCTGCGACTGGCTATGGCCCTGGCAGGTAACACACACACACACACACACACACACACACAGACACACACACACAAACTCAGACACATACCAAAGTGCGCACAATAAACTGATCAATTATTTCCCTACTTTGGATCTACTATAGGAGCTGACTGTGTGCATGTGTTTGTGTTTGAATGTGTCTGTGTGTGTGTGTGTGTGTGTGTGTGTGTGTGTGTAGGTTGTCGTTCTATATCAGAAATCAGCAGGTCCCTGGTCAGGAGAGTGGAGTTCACCTCCAGAATGTGACAGAAGAATGTACTGCTGTCCAGTGGAGTTTACTAACCTCAGTCTGTCTGTAGAAATCACAAATAAAATCTGGGCTAACCAAATCTCCTTGGGAAAACTCCTTTGGCTAGAGTAACTTATTAGGGGTCCAAGCCCATTGTTCTGTTGTCCTATTGTTTTTGTTAGGATTCTTCTTTTTCTGCCTGAAAATGACCTGAACCTCGGAGACCACAAGTCCTAGAGCAATAGGTTTCAAATCTCCCCCACTACTGCCACTCAGGCAACAAAAATGGTGGTGGAACTATAACAAGCAACTTTACATTTTGGCTGATAACTGAACCGTAAGACCTTGAAAAAAATTCCACTGTGTTTTCCACCAAAAAAAAAATTCCACAAAATTTTGAATTTTATGCAAAAATCTATTTATCACTTTTACCAAAGCAAAGTGGATAGAAAGTGAATAGATTACACAGGGTTCCTACACATTTTCAATTAAAAAATTCCTTACTTTTTCCACACCTTGATTTGTTTTGAAGATTTTGTCTGGTGTTCAATATGATTTACGCAGATAGACATCTTGCCCCTGCTAACTAGGTCATATCACTGTATAGATGAAGATTGTTCTTCACAGCGACAAATATCAGAATATGTGAGATGATTGGCAGGGTTCCTACACGGTTTCCATTTTAAAATTCCATATTTTTCCCAGACCCTATGTTCTTGACCGGATTTGATTTTGGTGGGTATTTGATATAATGCATGCTGACAGCGGCTGGGTAATAAGAGCGTCCCTCTATCTGAACATTATTCTTCACATCAACAAAAACTGTGGACTCAAAGTGGCTCTACAACAACATAAAAGCTAGAATTATGTGTGTATCGGACCTGAACCGCAACATTTTCCATACTTTTCCAGACATTTTTTCAAATTCCCAAACTATTCAACACCTGGAAATGATCAAATAAATTTTTAATACTTTTCCAGACTTTCCAGACCTGTGTAGGAACCCTGATTACAGCTATTACCTAGAGGGTTATTTTTTCCAAATCGCGCAAACAGGAATTGAGGCATAGTTCCTAAACGCTGGATGCTAAAGCAACCAAACTTCAGATACATATTGTGTGACAGATCACATTTTGGTCGTGTATCATAACGCCACCAGGCCAACCTTGCAATAGCAACTATTTTTTCAAATTTCTCCTAGAAAGTTGACTTGATCATCACCACATTTTACACACAACATGACTGAGCTGCCTACATCATGTCTCTTTCACAGATTTTTTGATACTCATACTCATGCATGAGGAAGCAGTGTGCAAGAGTAGGCGATAAGTGTTCCTCTTTTGTTCCTTGTACTTTTGGTGTTATGAAAGGGTATACATTGGGACCTATTATTTAGTATATATATTAATGATCTTGCTCTAGTATGCTCAGATGTTGATATCCAAATGTATGCTGACATTACGGTCATTTACACCAGTGGTTCTCAACGTGGGGTCCGTGGAGCACCAGTGGTCCTTAAGGGGGTTCCAGGGGGTCCCCGGCAAATTGATGAATTGTTAAACTTCAGCACTATTTCATTTACAAGAATTTAACACAATTAGAGAATGTAGACGAATTACTGTTTTGATCATAGTTTCTCTGTTATCTGTCTGCCTACAATACAGATAATCTTGTAATTCTGGACAAAATCATATCCAACAATAAAAATATTCTCAGATTTGGGTCTGAGAGACAAAATCTCAGTGGGGGACTGTCTAAATGGGGGTCCGTGGCTCTAATGTGGACTAAATTAGGGGTCCTTGATATGAAAAAGGTTGAGAATCACTGATTTACACCAATGCAAAGACCAAAGAACAAGCTGCAGCCAAACTGACAGCTGCCACTCTGAACTCTTAATGTGAGTAAAACTGTCTGTATGTACTTTACCACAAGGAGCAATAACTCAATTGATCCAGACATCCTGTTTAATGGAGAGGTAATCACTTCTGTGAAGCATTTTAAATATTTAGGCATTGTAATTGATTCAAACTTGTCTTTTAAAAAGCAAGTAAAAAGGGTCATTAGCAATGTTAAAATTAATCTAAATAATTTGGTAACACTTTACAATAAGGGTACATTAATTAGTTAATGCTTAATAAGCATTAACTAACCCTTAATTAACAGTTAACTAATGTATCTGGTAATCTAATTTAATCTAATTTACTAATGGTGTTCATGTTAACTAAGGTTTTAATTTATACATTATTTAATAGTTTATAAAGATGACTATTAAATAATGTTACACATTATTGTTTCAATTGTTTATTGTTTCAATGTTACACACGTTAAATTACACATTAGTTAACTGTTAATTAAGGGTTAGTTAATGCTTATTAAGCATTAACTAACCCTTATTAAGCATTAACTAACCCTTAACTTAGTGTACCCTTATTGTAAAGTGTTACCAATAATTTTAAATGCATTAGACATCAGCTTGTAAGCTTTTTGTTCATTCTATGATTTGTCCTCATTGGTCATATTGCATCACAACCTAGTCTCAGGCAGGTGTGACTACACTGAAGCCAGTGTACTCACTATACAAACAAATCCTAAAAGTGTTGGATAAAAAAAAAAACCTAGGGATTACCATCACTGTAACATTCTGAGGAAATTGTTTATTTAAACTTTTTTTCAACTTTGATCATTTTTTATTTCCTGGTCATAAGTCATAAATGGGGCGCCCCTGAAAGGCCGTATGTAAAAAAAGAATGCGCTCAGTGTACAAGAACCAACATTGACTTTAGCTGATACTATATTTGTCTTGAGGGAAGCTTTGCTGTAGTTCAACTTCTTCCAATGTGAAGAAAGTGGTAGCTTGGAAAAACTAGACTTTCCCCAACACTGTTAACACCATTTAATATCAATATGAATACATGCATATGACTTTGTGTTGATCTACAGTGACGTTTGTACTATATTTGTCTCATCAATGGACAGCTGGGTACTAGCAATTCTAATCTTTGGAACTGGAAGTGGATATTAGAATGATAATCAGCAATAGGAATGAAGACAGTGTTTCAACCACTTTAGGCTTTATTTCATGAATAAATTAAGTAAATAAATACAGAAATAAATACATGTAAATTATATGAATGTCCTGGAATACTCTTTTTAGATTAAGTTGCCACAGGTCTTCTATTCACCCCATAATACTTTTGGTTAGCCCTCTGGTTGGGGAGATGTGATGGAGGATGAAAGACAAACTCTGTCATACATGCCAGGCTTCCTCCACTGTACTTCCACTGTACCACTGATACTGAGGTCTAGCTCTACAGACAGTGCACGCTCCTCAGGAGTGCAGTACATAATAATCTCATGAGAATACAAAAGTAAACAGGCTTACAAATATTAACGCTATATGTTAGTTCAGCCACACACTAAACATAATCTGTTTCCCTTATGCACTAGGATGCAAAGTTCACAATGGGAAGAGGAGATTACAGACAGGGTTTGACAATGAGCTTGCTCAGCAGTTCCCTAAGAAACAGGGAGAGTGGGAAGGGGGAAATTCCTAATTTGCAACGTCTTCACAAACATACAGATGACAGGTCTTGCTTAGCTACTTTGGTTTTTTTTCCTTCTTGTCTAAGGTCTTGCCTCCCATTGGAGAAGAGTAGTAAGGTGGGTGGGTCGATGAGGTGGATGGAGGCGTGGGATTAGCTAGCCCCTGGACTCCAGAGATCTGGATGTGGAGAGAGAGAGAGAGAATTATGCAGCATATTGAATGTGTTTTTATACATGTACCCAGTTTCCGAAATTAACTTTTTTGCTAACTAAAAAAAATAGCTGCCAAGAATCATTTTTACAGGCCAAAATAAAAATTTTTTTATAATTTTTTCATGGAAATATGTCACCATACCCATTTTCAACGATGCCTATATTAGGTGCTGTGTGAAACATTCAATGAAGAGAAATAAGTTACCATATTTCCTCTAATAGTGGCTGGTAGTCAATTAAAAGCCAGGTCTCCGATAATGGCCGGGGCCGTGGTCGACACAAACAAATAAAGGCCAGCCCCAAATACAGGCCGGGGGAAAAAACAAAGGAAAAAACAAAGGTGGATAAACTCCTGGTGCCTGTTATACAGTATAATGTAACTGTAGTTTGTAGTAACATACAAGCGCCACAAGATGGCAGTATGCCACAAGACGGCTCGGCCGGCGGAAGTCTCTGGAGCGTGCCGTCGTCGATTACCGTAATTATCGGTAATGCGTTGCAGTAACAAAAAAAACGGCTACCTAACGAACCCCAACAGAAGCAGATCAGAAAACAAGGAGGTTTTGTACTAAAATATGAGCAAATATACTTATCAAACAGAGGGAATTAGAAATAAAGGCCTGTCTCTAATATAAGCCTGCTTCCAATAAAGGCCTGGCACCCCTGGCACCCATAAAGGCCTGGCACCCGGGCCAATATTAGAGGAAATACGGTAATACTTTTTGCCCGTTTTCAGACTTTGTCCCTGCTGATCCCTGTGCACTCTCTACAACCATGAGTGAAGACCTGACACTGTATAGGATATATGACGTAAATACTTGTGTCCTTGTGGATAACATTCCTCCCAAATTATCTCGAAGACAACAAACCTTCCAAGAACATGAGCACAGAGGATGCATCAGTAGAGTTTGCGATGGACTGTGTGCTCGACATTGCATGTGCGATCAGTTCAGACACACGGCTGTTCATTTCCCAGCTGATTCAACTGGATCTGTACTATAGACTGTGATGTGCTGTTCTGCAAGATTAACTGATTTGCAATTAATCTCGGAGGACACAAGACCATGCTAGAACGCGTATTGGGAAAGACTGTATATAAACGAGGCATTCAAATGTTACTGTCTGAAAAAGTTACCAGCCAGTGTGGTGGGTGAGCCTTATTCATTTATCCACCAAAGACAAATTTTACCAGCATTTGGTGCTTGGTGGGTGTTAATTTTGGACCCTGCATGTACCTATCCATGTCAGACCTGGCGGCAGAAGCAAATCAGTGGACGGGCCTAATTATGACATCAAAAAATATTTTCACCGCTTTTTTTAAATCACATTTTCTATAAGGCAGCCTACTTTTGCTACAACAATTCCACTGTGATTTCAATAGCCTACGATTAACAATATTGCCCAATCATATAGGAAGTTCACTTTCACTCACTTTATTGACAAGGAACTGGCGGCCCAAGATATACTCCTGTAGCTCCAGTAGAGGTTTTACTTGAACTATATCCATGTCTCTCTCCAAATGACCTATCCACCGCTGATCCAACAGGCGTTTGAAAGTCTGGCCTTTGTAGTGAATTGATATTGTGGGTTTTCTAAAGAATTTGTAGAGTAGATTGGCAGATATGGAAAACCTCTTCAACTCAACTGACATGGCATGAATAATAACTAAATGAAGTTGGTGATTGAAGCAGTGCACGTATGGTATATCACGGCCAAGTTTATACTCGAGTAGTTTCTGCACTCCTTCATTTTTTCCCTGACATAAGGGATGCACCATCATAAACTTTGGAGAGCTATATAATGTGTTATGCAAACTCTCTGGGGGGGGCACAGCAGCTCTGTAGGCGGGCCCAGCCCCCTAAGGCCCGCCCATAGCGCCGGGTATGATCCATGTATGAACAGTGGGGTGAGGGTTCAGATTAACGAGGAGTCTCACGAGTAGCTGGTGTGCTGCTGGCGTCTCCTGGCGCTCCTCATCTTCTCAAAGCGAGCCTCCATCTCCTCCAGGACCTTGGGGGTGTACCGGACCACCAGCTTGACCGAGCTCTGGGCGGCTTTTAGTAGCTCCACGGCCTTCTCGTGGTGCTCCCCCTCCACGCTCTGCATGGATGCCAAACACAGCACACATCGTCTGATTCAGGAGTCTCAAACCATGTGCCATGGAGGGCCAAGAGTCTACGGGTTACCGATCCAACCAATTACTACAGCAGCTCATTTCATGCACTGACACACCTTCAGGAACTAATCAGTCAAATCAGCTGCTGTAGTGATTGGTTGGAACAAAATCTGCAGACCTTTGGACCACCATGGATCATATTTGGTGACCACTGCTCTAATTAATTCTACAGAGTGGTAGTTCCATCACACATAGCTTAGTATCCATTCCATATATCAGGGATCCCACCGTGGCCGTGATGTACAATTCCATGACTAAGTCAGAGTGCTTCCATGACCATAACATTATAGTCATGTTTGTCATTTTTCAAGCTGGTTTCCATGCTGAAAACCATCATCTAATGCAATGAATGTGTGGACCAAGATAGAGAATACGTTCTGTTATATTCCTGGAAAGCGACCATTTGTAAAATTTCCTGATTTGTCCCCAGAGAATTAGTCAAATTCCCTAACTTTCCCTGTCTGGAATACACTTCCAAGATATTCTAGAAATTCTACAATCAGTGGGAATCCTGATATATTTCCTGATCCTGATATATATGCTTTTTGTGGACAATCTCATTGGTTTCACTGTAACACACACACACACACACACACAAACAAACACACACACACACTCTTTCCCCGCAGCCAGCCAGAGCTTCCTACCACTCCATTGACAGACAGCAGTTGGTCTCCTCTCTTCAGTCCCCCCTGGCGATCGGCCACCCCCCCGGGGATGACCCTGGATATGTAGATGGGGGAGTTCTGCTCCTTTCCCCCCATAATGTTGAAGCCCAGCCCCTCCTCTGTCTTGGGCAGCTCCACCACCCGTGGGTGGGCGTGGCCCTCGCTGGCCGCGAAAGCTGCCACCGTGGCCTGGCCAGGGAGGAAACCATATGTCCAGTCAGGTAGAGGTAAATAAAAGTAGAATTGACTACTGCCACGAGCTGGAGTGTTCTTTAATTATTTGTTTAGATGTGTAATACCTTTGCAGTTGCCTGTGCTCGCACCTCTGGTCCTCCTACGATGTCTAGAGTGTCGTACAGCTGCTCGTATACCTGAGGGACGACATGGCAGATATGTACCACATATATACAGATGTATGTCAAACCTGAGCTGAGAAAAATCACTGGGGATGTTGGGCATGCTGACACTTACACCATGGATGGATTACTGAACGGGCCAACCGGTCACAGGCCCGGGGCCCAAGAGCTCAGGGGGGCCCTTAAGCCAGAGCCTGATACATGATGATGCTGTCACTACCTTTACATCTACTGACCCGCAGTCGAAGGGCTTAGTCATTTATATGTTTTTCTAAAGTGCTGTTGGCTTTGAGTGTGTAAATTCTGAGCTGTAAATCCTGAGTTGAGATTCAGGTGATATTGTGCTCTGTGTATAGGGCCCAGGGGCCCTTTGTCTCATAATCCGCCTGTGACTTACACTGACATGCAGCATGGACTTGCCTGGGTTCTCCCAGTTGTAGCCCATTTATAGGATGAACAGCTGAGCACAGTGGCACAAAACCGTGTTCACGTTTCAAGGCTTTAAGTGAGTTATAGTGGATATAATTACTAAGTCCTATGTCTGATCAGCACAAGAAAATCAGAAACAAGTATTGACAAGTCTTTTGTTCATTTTCAAAGTTGTGAATTAAATTGTGGGGTTAAACATATGCTTATTGGGGAACTGAAAAGTCATTTTGCAATTTTTCTCTTCATTAAACCTGCAATAAGTGATATCAGACCATATAACCAATCCTGAAACTAGTGTGCTATGTAGAGATTTTATTGAGACATAATGATATAAACCAATATCCACACATGCGGGCCAGCTATGTTGCTGTTCTCACCTCTTTTAATATTTTTTTTTACTTGCAACCACGGGTTCCGCGGGTAAAACCGTGGGGCCCAAAGTGAGTGGCAAAACGCCATTTCAGTCAAGAGCAGAGTTTGGATCAACTCTTGTTAATTTCAGAGGTTTTGAATGAAAATACATATTTGTACAAGAACTCATTTCAAGGAATTTGTCTAGCCCTGAAAGCCAGTTGATTCCAAGCCCTGGTGAATTGGATGCAAGCAGGCAATGTGGGTGTTAACAGTGTTATCTGCTGCTGGGTGACCTACCTACACAAAAGGGGTTTACTGGTTGGAACCACTGGAAACAGTTCATACATTGTTATACCAGCATATAAACATACTGCCTCCCCTCATGACACAAGAATAGCATAAACTTCCTCTGACACACATCTCATTCAAATGATGCTTACAGAGAATGCTCAAAATAAAATGAAACTTTACTTATTTGTGGATAGCAAAACAGCTTTATCCTTTATTGATTGTATTATTCACATTGGTGGATTGTTCTGGATTTATTGAAGAATGAGACTGACCTCGCTCCATGCATTCCGCTCAGAACTTAATGCAGTAATTGCAGTAAATGCAAAAACAGGGAAGGTTAAATGGACTGCACACAATAAATAGGATTTATTTCACATTACCATCCATTTTCATTCATGATTCCTATTTGGTAGGAGCCTGGTCTCAGATTACTGTATTGTACTTTACTTTACTGTATTTACTGTATTGTGTTGTATTGTCTCTGATTATTATCATGTCATTCCTACCTCTCTGATGGCGGCGCAGAATTTACTCTGTAGGACTCTCTGCAGGGCCTGCAGTTTGGGAGGCGGCAGTTCCCCGCTCCGCTGCAGCCGGTCCAGCAGCTCGATCACCCTGCACACATCTGACAGAGACAACATGGCCTGTGACAAGTTCTGCTCTTGTTTGTGGCACTGGCTTCACCTCTCATGCTTCCATTAATTAGAACCGGTTGTTACTGAGGACAGGTAATAGGGAAACCCCCTGTATCAATGTGAAACTTAAGCAGTTGTAAGCCTCTGTCTTCCTCTACCTACTCTACTACTGTTTATTTTAACTTGTCTGTTTAGTCAAGTTATATCTACAAATATGTATATTACATTGCATTATATTACCTTATTATCTTACTACTATATGTATGATGGTTGTCCAACATTATGTCGGTTCCATATAATTAAATTATATCAAAACCCACATAAGGGGTTTCAGTCTATCATCTATTGATTATCCATACATATTATAATCAACTGTGATCATAAGGTTTTAATGTTGTAAAAAAATACTTCCATTAATATTACTGTGTCAGGCTAATAGTTGTTCCAGTGATATACTCATTAATTTTGTAGCCCTAAAGCTGATGCACTGCAAACTAGTTAAGATAGGCTGGTTGTAATGCAACCAGAAGATGATCCTATAAATTAAAAAATATAAGCAACAACTGCAGCCTCACACCACAAAAAAATGTCATCAAAATAAATTGTTGGATTGGGCTCCAAACAGTTTTTTGCAGATACAGAATGAAGAAAGCAATGTCTACACATGTACTGATGTCTAGATTTATAGTATTTTGACATGACTTTTGTTATCTTTAAAATAAGGGCAGCTATTGCTTTGTGCTTGTTCAAATGTGGTCCAAATGCACCCATTGTATGTACACTGTCAGTATAGACAAATGCAAAGGGTGGCCAAAATTAGGGAAACATTACATTTGGCAGTGGTGGAAGAAGTACTCAGACCTTTTACTTAAGTAAAAGTTGAAATACCACAGTATGAAAATACAAGTAAAAGTCCTGCATTCAAAATGTTACTTAAGTAAAAGTACAAAACTATTAGCATCAAAATGTACTTAAAGAAATAAAAGTAAAAGTACTCATTATGCAGAATGGCCCATTTCAGAATAATACAGTATATATTATATTATTGAATTATAATTATTGATGCATTAATGTGTAAGCATCACTTTAATGTTGCAGCTGGAAAAGGTGGGGCTGATTTCCACTACTTCATATACTGCTGGGTATTTTACAGTAATCTATAATAATACATCACAATGTATTAGTTGACTATATTTTGTATTAATAATCTGAATCTGCAAAGTAACTAGTAACTTAAGTTATCAAATAAAGGTAGTTGAGTAAAAAGTACAGTATTTCCCTCTGAAATGTAGTGGAGTAGAAGTATAAAGTAGCATAAAATAGTAATACTCAAGAAAAGTACAAGTACCTCAAAATTGTACTTAAGTACAGTATTCAAATAAATGTATTTAGTTACTTTCCACCTCTGACATTTGGAGTTAACTTTGAAGTAATCACAATTACGAAGGCTACACAGTCAAGTCATGTGAAGTTAAATGCCAATTAGCACTATGTATCAGCTTTAAAAGAAGTCTGGCAATCAGCACTTTTATATGTGACTTTTCAAAGCAACATGATGCAACTAACAGAGCTCCAAAGAGGTCAAAGCGTCATAGAACATTGGTCATAAAACTGTAAAATTATTTTATGTGGCAAACGGAACAGTCTGGAAAATCATGACAAACACAGTATGTCAAACACAGACAAACTGCATCGGCAAAGAGGAACAGCGGTGGCAAGTGGAAGTTCATCACTGAACCTTTATGGGAAGCAGATTTCCTCCTCCTCCATCCCTCAAAGAACTCGAGGCTTTCTTTCTTGAACAAAGGTCCAACATCCCACTACACAGAGTTCAGGATGCAGTATGACAGCAGGACAAGGAGGCCTGAAGCTGTTCTGAAAACCATCTCATATTGATTATTAGGTGAGGAGCTTGGTCAATAGCAGGTGAGTGATAGCCAAAACGTTCACAATCAGAAGCTCGTCTTTCCGTGTTTCAGGGGAGGAGTAAACTGACTGTGGCGCCGCCCACAGAATTACAATTCATTCTATTTCCATCCCATTCTATTTCTGTGGTGCCGCCCCTCGTCTGTAAAACAGTAGTGACGGATTAAACACCCTTTAAATCCCCAATGCGATTGGAACGCCGTTCAAAAACCTTTATTTTTATGTTGACTTGCTTATCGGCAAGGGTACAAACTAGAACATGACCTAAGACTATTCACTAATGGTTAGGAGACATTCAAATCGGTATACAAATACGACAAACAGTATTAACTCAATGTCAACTTTTAGAATTGGTTCGCCTGTTATACGGTCTTCAAAACACACTGGAAGGCGGGATTGAGCAGTGAACCACTTCTAAAAGTGGACATTTAATTTAAACAAGAGTAGCTTGGTGGATTATATATATGCCCAATTTAACATAAGAACGTAGTGATTCATAAAAAATCGTACATGTTGTTTTGCGAGGTACACATCTTTGTCTTAAATAACAGCAATATAACATTTGCAGGTTTTGAATGGAATCCAGCTTGACGTTCTTTCCATACGAGAACGAAACGTATCGAGGATACGGAAACCGTTAGCACCCTGGCCTGGGCCAAAACCTTAGAAATCTGGTAGTTTGACCAGCAAGCTACATGCCAGCCCGCATCAGGCACTACAGCGATTTATCATACAAAGGGGAATATTGTACACATCTTTACCATCACTAATCCGCTAGGAGCGTTGCATGCGAAATCCTTCTCTAAGCAATTAACTACATACTGCAAACACGCGTTTGCAGTATTGTTATTGTAAAAGTGGTGCAAATTGCTGATAAGTTAGCTTATCATTATGCTACAGATAGCTGTGAAGTTACCTCTTTCTAGGCAGAGCGGCTCTGTCATGGCCGCCATGTCCGCTTCCTTTGCAGGGTGGTAGTAGGAGGACATCATGCTGAGCTCCAGATATGAGGCTTTTCTTAAGTAAACACGGCAGCCCAAAGACTAACAGAAAAACAAATTCACTGCAATATCTGGTCCAGGTTATGATGGCAAGGTCAGTAGGCTGAAAATGAGCTGAGAAATTGCTGGAGGAGGCAGAGCTGCTGGAGAGCAGAGTAGAGCAGCCTGACGCAGCAGCCCGTCACTCCAATACCGACTCCAGCATCTACTTAACACCGTAGATGTATGAGGGCAATCCCTTCAATATCTCACGTAAAATATTTATAACTAGGCTGACTTAGGTCATATCCATAATCACGGTGCCAGTTTGTGCAAAGCTAAAACATGTGGGGCCAAACACCAGTCATAAATAAAAGAAATTTATTCCAACACAACCAAGATGCTGAACAGAACAATGCTCGATTTAGATTTAACAGTGAAAAATTGGTAATCAGCCCACTCCTGGTCATGCAATAGTAGATTTCATTGCAGAAATTGTTACCTATTTGGGTCCAATTAAGCAAACAAAAATCTAAGTGAGCGATGTCTGGGTTTGGAAAAGAAAAAAAAGAAACAGAAAAAACACACAAATCTCCAAAATGAAGTAAAACAAATATAGCTAGTGCCTCACAAGGTTATGCACTTGTACAAAAAATAGTCATCGATGCCTAACAGTTTCTGCTTACTCCTCTCCCCCACCAAAAAAACAACAACCAAAAAAAGTTGCAGTTGAAACTCTTAAATTCACCAGGAACCTTTGGTGGCACGGATTAGTTGGGCAAAATAGGAAATCATTGCTCCCTCATGAGTCAACTATTATGTGAAACGATAGCTAGTGGAATATTGTGACACATTCTCATCAGATTCGAATTGAAAGCTAGTGAAGGATGGATGTGGAGCTATGGTACTGAGGAAGCCCTGAAATTACTTATGGTTCCTATACCTAAACTGCCCTGTGGCATTCAGAGTAAGGGGGCAAGGGGATGAGTACAGTATCATACACTATGTATGAAAGTGGGAGTCTGTTGGATAAAAATGGAGGTGGCCATCTCAGTACTCGTCTCCCTGTGCCTCCATCTTGTAGCCGTTCTCGTTGGAGCCGTATCCTTCTCCGGATTGCACAGACTCCTGGTCCATCATCATCCCGTCTTGGCTGTACTCCTCCATGGGCGGCGCCGTGTCTCCCTCGTCCCCGTTGCCCATGTCGTCCTGGGGGCCCATGTCGTCCCGTAGGGAGGCGTGGCGCTCCTCCCTGCGGTCCGCTCCTCCTCGCTCTCTGTCGCCTCGCTCTCTTTTATGCTCCCTGTCTCTCTCCCTGTCTCCCCGGCGCCTGTCTCGGTCCCGGTCCCGGTCCCTGTGGCTGCGCCTGCGGTCCCTGTCTTTCTCCCTGTCCCTGTCCCTCTCTCTGCCGCGCTCCTCCAGGCCCTCGGCGGCCTCCTCTCCCTCATGCTCCTCGGGCATCCGGTCTCCACCCTCCATGGGGCCGTCTCCCTGGCCGGCCTCCTCCCCGTCCAGCCCCTTGCCCCTCTCCCTGTCTCTCTTGCGTTCTCGGCTCCTGCTCCGTCTCTTCCTGTCTCTGTCTCGACTCCTCTCCCTGCTCCTGCTGTCGCCGCCGCCGCCCGCCCCGCCCCCGCGCTCCCTCTCTCGTTCTCGGCGCCGGCTGCCTCCGCCGCCGCCACCACCGCCTCCGCCGCCGCCGTCCTCCCCTCCCGGCACCGGCGGCGCCAGGCCCGACCTGTCTCTCTCCCTGTCTCTCTCTCGAGAACGGGAACGCCGACGCCGTTCGCGGGACCGGGACCTCCGGCGCTCTCTGTCCTTATCCCGGTCACGCTCCCGGCTGCGCTCCCGCCGGTCTCCGCGTTCCCGGTCACTACAGGTAGAAAGGACAATGAAAAGAAAGTAAGAACAGAGCAGCACAGCATTTCACACCAATCCACATGCCTTTACTGATACTAGCAGTGATATTTGGTTTGACCAAATCACTGCGCTTACACTACCATCCCAGGACTGAAATAGCTGCATGAATCAAAGCGCTGGAACTAGGGCTGAACGATTTTGAAAAAATATCTAATTGCGATTATTTTGACTGATATTGCAATTGTGATATGATTTGCGATATTAGAGGGAATGATCATTTTTACATCATTATTCTCATTTTCATTGAAAAATGTATTAAAATGATTGTGGTGTGATTACCATACCAAACAAAGATGTTTTCTTAAGTCTGTAGAATATGATGTGTAGGCCAGGACATCTCTGCAGCACCACAATATTTCATTTAAAATGGTATTTTGACACATTTTGCCTTTAACAAATATTGCGCCTCCTGCCATTTGAAAATTGCAGTAGGCCATATTGCGATTTTGATAAAATTTCGATTAATTGTTCAGCCCTAGCTGGAACATTCAAGGAAGTTACTAACCCTCCCAGAGCGCGGTCATCGTAGCGAGATGCGTCATCTCGGCCAGAGTGCTTGATGTTAACATCAGCTCCACCTCTCCTGGTGCCACCCAGTCCACCACCTATTTGGGGAAAAAAAAATAAAATAATAACCAATATGCTTGGTTGGAATGAAAACCCGCATACACACAGCTCACTATGGCACATGGTTAGAGAGCACTAATGCACAAGTTTCATATGAATTGGCGGCTGACCTAGCCTGCGGGGATGCCATCCTTTGACGGTGCGTCCTCGTTCCACGTCCACCAGCACCCTCCTGCCGTCGATCTTCTTCCCGTCGGCGTGCTTGTAGGCGGCTGGAGAGGAGGAATAGGGAGAGGGAAGACAGAGGTGGTGAGCTGGGAGTATGGCTACATCACTGTGGCCAAGGAAACAAAGAGTGCATGATTATACTGACCAGGAGCAGGCGAGGCCGAGAGGGCTGCTCTCTGGGTAAAAGCCGAAGGATATTGGGAGTTGACCTCCTTCCACCACACCCCAGGAGTGGTCGATACATTATGGTTTTACCTGCATCTCTCAGATACCCAGCTCTCACCTAGGTTTCCGTTATTTTGATGTCTTGATACAACAGTTATATTGTGAAGTGCAATTTAACTATTGTATGTGATAGTGCAAAGCCACTCGTAATATGCCTTACAAATGCATGTAAAGTTAAACATGAAATAAAATCCCCTTGGACATTTTGGTCACAAGTGCTAAATCTTTCATACAAGTTTGACAGTGACAACGTAGAGCAATTATTGACTCGAACACTGAGGTAGCAGCATTGCGTTGGGGCGTCAGGAACTGTAATATCTTACTTTAAGAAGGCTTTGTGCTCAGTTGTTTAAGAGTTTCCTGAAGACTTGTGAAAACAGCAACTAAAGCTTCAGGTTCCTGTGGAAAATCGACAGGGAACCCTCAGATCCGATTACATATCCAATTCACTCCCGTCACTTATTTTACAACTAGATTGTTTACTACATGTTACAGAGATGCAGAATCATGCTAAGTTTTGACCACACAGTTTTGAGTGATACATAGTCTTTAATCCAAACAATACTTTCATTACATTTACAATGTATTCGCTAAACCTAAACCAACATACCAACCTGCTGTGTTAGTTAACGTTGTGGTTTTGTATAGTCAAAGCATTATTGTTAATGTGTAACAGTATGTATTCACCACGTGAGATTATCAGAACATCCAGTTTGCTTACAGGTAACTTCAGTGTCCATGCAACCAGGCAAATTTCCATTATTGCAGTAAAGCACACCACATGACCTACAATCCTGAATAAATTGCCAGTGATGGGTTGTTGAATAATTGTAAATCTGCAGTTAGCTTTTTTTTTTTTTTTAACAATTAATGAGTTTGTCCTGTATTAATTTTCACAAACCTGAGAAAAATAGTACCTGTGCAGTCATAACAGCATTTCACTGTGGCCGTGCAAATCAAATTCTTTGAAGAAAGAACCCGGAGGCTGACAAATTCCATTACTTACCACAGCATTTTATACAAGACGCATATTGCATAAGTGACATATACTATGAATGATCTGTTGACGGTCGTCTCCACCCAAATAATTGTTGACCTAGATGCCAAACACTTTGTTCAGCCAAGAAAAGTGTAACTGAGAAGCATCTGATATTGTGAAAATTTGCGTGTATTGCCACAGTATGTGGTTTTCAAAAGCAATTCGTGCCAGCCCAAGTTTCAATCATATTGAAGTGCACTGTGGTCTTTGTGTCCTCGTGGCTTAGCTTTAATCTGTTGAAAATTCTTCACTGTCAACTATCTTACCACCATCTGGACGCATGTGCAACATGCTGGAAGGAACCAACAACAGCAAAAAGCTTCCATTTGCCAATCCACACGGGAGTTGACAGCCGTTGGCATATTTACAACATCCGCTATATTCTGACTCGGTCCAACTCTTAAGTACACTCCATTACCCCACACAACAGTCTTGGAATCCATCTTTTATGATGGAAGAACTTGACGAGATCCAGACGACCCATCCTGGCTGCTACACTGGTCTGATGTGGCGATGATCCCTGAGGACAGGGCCTTTACGTCCAAGAAGAGGGACTTACCCAAGACCCCTTACTCATAGTACACAGTCTGAGGGCCTTACCAAAACCCCTCACACATGGGCCTTATGAAAGCCCCTGACCCAATCTGAGGGCCTTACCAAAATCCCTCATTACCAGAAAGCACATAGTGTCACAACAAACAGGGGGCCTTACCGCAACCCCTCCATTTCCTAGGTTCACCAAGTATGACAACATCCCATTCTTAAGCAGGGCCTTACCAAACCCCCGCCAGTCCTGCCGAAACTGACCATCTGAAAAATTAACTCTAACCTAAATAAGAACTGCTTTCCTTACCGGAGTTGCCTTACCACAACCCCCGACCAACTCGCACATGAGGCCAGAACATACCGAGCTTTGTTTTGTTTGTTTTTTTTTAAACTTGAAAGCACAAAAACTAGGATTTCAAAGAATTCAATCTAATAATGTTCCACATGCTGAAATAAGTGTATGCAAGTGACCTGATTTCTCAAACTGATAGGGCTTCCAATGTCTAAACCCATGTACTGACGTGTCATAAGCTGTGAGTGGGATCCATTTTATGAAAACCTTTGTCTTAACTATTCCGTTATCTATACGTGTCTGTAGTGTTATCTTGCCTAATATCTATTTTAAGTTATGCAGTGGATGCAACAGTGTATGAGTAGCCTATGTAGTAGTATTATCAAGCGAGTCCCCTCATCAGCCAATTATATTAAAGCCAGCTCAAAAGCTCATTAGCTCAATCTAACCTGTCAACATCTTATTTGAGGTTCTAGCATTATGTAGATCATCTCATCTAAGTTATGAATTTTGTCAAGCTACACAACATCTAGAGCCTGCCAGTAGCCCAACGTCACACAGAAGCAATAAGCAGTTTGGCCAATGGAGCAGGCTTTAGCACCCTAACAAATGCCTTTGCCCAACTTTCCCTGTGAAGATTTGACAGTTCTCGTCAAAATAGTTTACTTCCTTACGACTCTGTAGCTATAGATTCCATTTCGATCAAAGTGGCGAACCTTTGGAAAAGCTCTCTAATGGAGCTTTTGGGCGTTCTGTTACTCCCTTCACTGTCACACTCACTGAAAATGTGCTCTCCATAAATCTAAGAAAGAAAAAAAAAAAAAAAAAAAAACTACATTGCTTGTGCTAAGCAACAGCCTTCATTAACCCGAGGTGGCTTTAACATAAAGGGCAGATTCATTGGGCACCTGTCAATACACTAATGGCCTGGGGTGCGTTCAATGGTCAAAGCCCAAGCTCCAAGTTCTATCAATTGCAGTTAAAGCTCTTTATGGCTTGCAAAGAAAAAGTGCTTTCGCCATTGAACGTAGCTCCTCTTCCCTAAGTAGGAGATGGAGGGTGGAAAGAAATCTTACCCATCATACAAACCCATTATACCAACCATATACTGAGCTGTGGTAGTAGGGTGTAGAATGTATCCATAAACCATCATCATCTGCAAGCCAGCTCTGGCCAATAGCCATCACAGATTGGCGGCTGCAGTGGCAATGAGAACAACACACAGTTAATACACTGCAGAGTCCCACATTCCCCCTCCAAGTCAGTCCCTTGCTGTGACAATATAACAGCGATACAACAACTCTGGTCCTGAAGAGTCCAGCTATTCCGGTTGGATAGTACTCATATCCCAGAATGGTGTCACAGTGGTGTTACAGACTAGATTCTCTCACCAGTGTGTAAACTAAAAACGAAGCTCACCATGACCAGGGTTGAGGACCACTGATAAGAACTTTGAGAAAGAGGCTGAATATCAAATCACATAGATAACGGGTTTCCATGCTATCCTTACACATTCTAGTAAAAAACCCCATTCAATGCTTGGTGACCAATCTGACCTTGTGCTTACCATTACAGTCCCAACCAGGAGAACTGCTCTTCCACAGAGCTACAACACCTACCAGTTAAAAAGAAATCTGCCCTATGACAGGCAAAACATGTTTCAGGTTTACAGAGGAAAAATTCTGAGGACATTTTCTACCTTTGTCCTCCCACCTCCCCACCATGATGCCCCACTGAGTGATGTGGAACCTCTCCACAACCACACTATTAGTCGACTGATGATGCGCACCAAACACAGACACACACACACACACATACAACCACTAGACTTGTGTCCGTTTTTAGACATGCAAATTGTGGATGATACTGGCGGCATATTTCATATTGCCCATAAATTGCCTCCTCAATAGTAGTCACCTTCATTAGGCATATGTAAGTAGGTATTTTAGAAAGCTGCCACCCAAGTATTATTACAAGAAATATTTCTGTCCTATTGTATGCAAGTAGGTATTTTAGAAAGCTGCCACCCAAGTATTATTACAAGAAATATTTCTGTCCTATTGTATGCAAGTAGGTACTTTAGAAAGCTGCCACCCAAGTATTATTACCAGAAGCTCTATGATACAGGAAAGAGGGCTTCAACTTGAGGCCGTGCTAATAACTTGTCCTTGATAAAAAACAGGGGTGAGTCTTCAGATGAAGACACTGCTAAGCAGTGCAGCCAATATATGTCACATACATAAATAAATATAGTATGCCCGTCCCATGACTAAAAATATGTGGTGGTTCATGGGTTTGGGTCAGTGGTCTCTGTTGGTACTCACAGTGCATGTCTCGCTCATGCTCATATTCAATGAAGGCATAGCCCCGCGGCTTCCCAGTCCTCTTGTTGTACACTATGTAGATCTGGAATAAAGAGACATGGTGAGGCTGGGCGCTTATGGGAATTTATCTTTGTAAACAACGCAGCTGCACATGAGGACAACAACAAACAGCATCAAAACACGTACCCGTTTGATGGGGCCATACACCTCAAACTCACGGCGAAGCTTGGACTCTGTAGTATCATAGTTCTAAAGCAATGAAAAAATAACATTATTATACATAGATGGCCATAACACAAGACACCATAGGGCTGGGCGATATGGACAAAATTAAAATATCACAATATATTTGACCAAATATATCGATATTGCGACAATATTGTAGGGATGACTATTGGTGCTTTCACAAAATATTTACACAATGAGATTTTTGATAAATAATCATCAGTAATGTGGATATAATGACTAAGTGGGTAAAGGCAAATAATAGAAACAGCTAGAAACAGTCTGGTAAGTTCAGAAAATGACATCACTTTACTGTAATGCAGCCTTTAAAACCAGGAAAAGACACTTATGCCATATCATGATATTACGATATCCAAAATCTAAGATGATATCTAGTCTCATATCACAATATCGATATATTGGCCAGCCCTAAGACACCATCACATTTCCCTCCACCAAAAGCCTGGGGAAGGACACTTGAAAGGTAAATATTAATATGCTTACCACTCGCGCAACAAACAATGTCTTGAACGCATCCCCTTGCGCATTGGGGTCGTTATGGGGATCCCCTAAAGTGAAGCAGACATGAAAACAAGATTATTTAAGACCAAACCCTCCGCCTACATTTATAAGGGCTTGCATATTTCACTTTGCAAACTTACACAGCTTGAGTTCTGTCTCCACCACTGCTTGCCTCCTCTCAATCTTCTCTCGCCTCTGCAACACAAACAGATGTGCAGGAATTAGCGAATCTACTCATTTCCTGGTAGAGGGCACACGTGACTGGGACGTGTGGACGCCCCCAACAGTCTGCAACTTCCCTTTTTGTAATACACTCAAAAAACTAATCTCAATTTCACCTTACCTTTCTCTCCAACCGCTCCTCACGGGTTTCTGCCCTTGTTGGTGGGGGAGCATCTCTAGGGTCCTGTTCAGAAAAGGCAATTATCAACAAGGGGGGGGGGGCAATATAGCTTTGAAACAAACATTATTCATGATGTGGAGGATAGTGTGTTCACCTCGAAGTGCCTAATGAACGGTGCGATGCCACAGTAAGGTTGGTTGTGATGCTTTTCGTGGGGCAGCTTCTCTAGCTGGGGCAGAAACGGTATGGGGTCCCGCGGTGCAAAGAGAGCCAGCAGATTCGGGGGTAAAAACTGCGTCATCTTTCACCTAAAGAAACAATAGGACAGAAATATATAACGTTAGCTTGTACCTGAAACATTGTGGCACACTACCAATAGGCGTATTCCGCTGAAATTGCTGCCCAAACAATGAGTATCAGTGCTTGGTTTATTTGTTACGACCTCCCTCCTAGCATGTAACGTTAGCTGCTTTGTACTTTAACACATATTTCTTCACCCGGCGGAACAACACGCTTTACCGGACGTCGTTAACGTTAGCGAGCGTTTAAATCGTGTGCTACAAATTTTACACTCCAACTAACAGATAGTAGCATTAAAGGCTAGTTTAAAGTCTTTCATCATGTAACATTAGCGCGAGTCCGTCACGTTTGTTGTCAAGCTAACTATGCTAACACTGGGCCTCGAGTGGCAAATTAGTTCTGACCTTAAATCCACCGTCTTCACAACTCGTAAGAGCCTGGAGTAGACGACGACGAAAACACGTATAATCTCTCCTCTTGTGCTAGTCCAATTTACAGTAGCTATAGTGAATAAATAACCAGTAAGAAATGGACGGCCAGGGCCACTGAGACGGTGTGGTGGTGATGCATGCAACCAGCTTGTGTTCTCCTACATTAAAATGGCGGGATGCCGTAAATCGATGATGAGCAGCTCCGCTTCCGCTTCTTTGGTGGTTGGCCACCTACTGAGGGATCATGGCGTCGTGGACTGTGAGGCGCGTTCCCGATAACTTAGAGGTAAAAGTAAAGAGTGTTTTTAAGTGTGATCCTGCAAAGGTTCATTCATTTGTTGACTTGCTTTCATAATAACGGATTAATCAAACTATGTGATATTGTGCAATTAGGCCTACTAAACAGAAATATACACACAACAGAAGCAATTTTCTATGCTTAGAATCGCCACAGAGACATTATTTAAATTGCCTGTAGAAAGCTTACAGCCAACTGTTAACTAATTTAATGCAATATATTAGGCCTATATGAGCGAGGCATACATGTTATTGTATACTTTTGTCTTTTCTAGCCTATATACTGAGCAGAAATTAATAACTATAGCCTCAGATTTAGGAGTGAGGATTCATATCATAGCCGTTGCCCTTGTCAGTTTTAATGGCTTTCACATGGCTATTTCACCACACCCAATTTTATACAGAGATCATTAGTGGGGAAAAATACTAATAAAGAAATAAAATAAGCTGAAAATAAATTAGATAACAGTAAATCATATAAAAACAGCCTAATAAACCTTAAATTCTCAAGATACAAAGTTGCTATGAGTCCTGCAGGTGAGACGGCGTGTTTTTCCCACAGCGCTGCATCATGCGGCAAATTCAGGTCAGGCAGTCAGTCAGTCAGTCCGTCCGTCAGGTGACGCTTAGTGAGATGTGGCTTCGTGAGATGGCCTCTAGAGGGTGTCTTTGACTAAGAGGTGGCCCCGAGTCTCTTGACAGAGGAAACAAATCTAGGGGGTCATTGGGCCGGAACACACCAGTACGCCTTTCCAGGAGTGAATCTGACGACGTAACACGCGTTTCGGCTCTGAAAAAATAAATACAGAGCAGGTGGTTGTACCTGTTTTAGGAGCTTTAACTACTGGCTCGGTTCGTTTTATGACCAAAGTTTTCTGGCTGGGCGGTGTTTGGACGGTGCTTAAAGGCAGAAAACTCTACTCAACGGGGATGCCGGCAAACGCTCTGCTCTATAGCTGCCCTACCTTTACAAACACCCATCTTGTTAACTTTAGCTGACTGGAGAAAGAAATTCTGCTCATGAACGTCTAGTTCATCAGTAGACTGAACTGACTGAAATTCTCACCAAATTAAATATCTCAGTGCCCCGTCATCCATGGTCATTTGGACGACATAGACTAATGTCTGGATCATTTAACATCCCAAGTCGGTAATCGAAAGAGGTTTATCTATATATGTCCCGTGTTGCGATGACGATTCTCTGACCAATCAGTGGTCTGCAGTGTTTTCACGTCACCTTTTGGTATCGCCTCAGCTCGCCTCAGCTCGCTTGGAACCTTGAAGGAGGTGCTACGAAAAGAAGTACCAGGTACTACGTAATATGGTACCTGGTACCTGGTACTTGGCCAGTGGAAAACCAAAAAAGGCGAGTAGAGTCGAGTCGAGTCAAGCCGGTACCATGCGGTGGAAAAGCGCCATAATACGAATAAGGCGTTATCTGAGCTTCAAAGACGCATTGGTGAAGCTGAGCAGAGGATCTCTGATTTGGAGGACTCAGTATTGGTCTCCACATGCGCTTTAAAGCATGCTGAGACAACTATCTCATCTCTGCAATCAAAAAAGTAAATCATTTGGAGAATTGAGGCAGAAGAAAGAACCTGGTTTTATTGGGCTTACCTGGAAGATGCAAAGATCCCCTCTCACTAATTTTGCATTGTTTAATGCTAGATCTCAAACAAGTCTTTTATTCTTAATGATCTAGTTAGATCCAAAAGCCTAGACATTCTATTTCTGACAGAGACTTGGCTTAGATCAGGGGACTGCTGCCCTTTTGCTTTATCCACCAGATTATTGTTTTCTGAACTCCCCTAGGTCCACTGGGCGTGGTGGTGGGGGTGGGGGGTGGGGGGGACACCTTAATTGTAATGTTATCAGTGCAGATGACTTCCATGGTTTTGAATCCCTTATTTTTAAAGTCGACTGTGAAAAGCCAGTATGTTGCCTGGTCATTTATCGTCCCCCTAAACCAAATAATCGTTTTTTTGACTGAGTTTTCTGAGCTTTTATCTTATGCTGTTCTGAAGCATGATAGGATTCTAATTGTTGCCAGTTGTTCCTCAGTTCTTCCCTCAACTGTGAATTTTTTTTCTAGAATTTTTTTGTTGACAAGAACAATGGTATCAGATCAAATACCAAGCCTCTATCTTCTTGTCCTGATTTACCAACCTGCTGACTCAGTTCGCACCTATTTCCCTACAGTGTCTCATAGATATGGTATCTCACATGTGCCTGTCTTCTAGTCCTTTAGATATTATCCCTCCCAAATTACTCAAAGAGGTCTTGCCTGTCATTGGCCCAAGTCTGCTCTCTATTGTAAATCAGTCCCTCACCTCACCTGTTCCTTATAATTTGAAAACAGCTAGCATCCAGCCCCTTTTTGAAAAAACCTGGACTTGATCCTTCTCTTTTGTGCAATTACACCTGTTGTATGTCACCTCCAAAATTCAAGAAAAGGTAGTCGCTGAGCAGTTCCTACAGGTGGTTGAAGGACATAACATCTTTGATACATGTCAGTCTGGCTTTCACCAAAAACACAGTAGTGAAACTACTTTGTTAAGAGTCACTAACGACATACTTATGCGCGCAGATAATGATGAACTCTATTTTGGTGTCACTAAACTTGAGTGCAGCTTTTGACACCATTGGTCATGCCATTGGTCATATCTGTCTGTTAAGCCAAATGATCTAACTCAGTGATTCTCAACCTTTTTCATATCAAGGACCCGTAATTTAGTCCACATTAGGGCCACGGACCCCATTTGATGAGATTTTGTCTCCCAGACCCAAATCTGAGATAATTTGTATTGTTAGATATGATTTTGTCCAGAATTCCATGACTATCTGTATTGTAGGTAGAGAGATAACAGAGAAACTATGATCAAAATAGTCATTCTTCTACTTAACTTTAAGTTTAACAATTTATCAATTTGCTGGGGACCCCCTGGAACCCTCTCAAGGACCCCTGGTGGTCCCCGGACCCCACATTGAGAACCACTGATCTAACTAACTTTGGCACTCTCCATGACTGTTTGGCTGCTATTAAAGACTGGATGGCTCTAAATTTTCTCCCTGACAAAACTGAGTCTCTTGTTAATGGTACTCATCACACTGCTAACAAGATTCATCAGTGTATGGGTCCCTTGGCCCCTAATAACTATCCCTATATCCCTATAAGCCCTAATATCATACTCTCTGGTAAATAGACAATGGCAACCGCTCAATTGCTTTGAAAAAAACACTTTGTTAGTCTATTATTTCTTACAAAAATGACAATGAGCGAACCTTTGTGATGATCGGTTGGTTCGAATATGGATTTTGTGGATTTAGTTGCTGACGTTTTGATACTTTCATAATGTTTAGATAGCACATCCAACTCCTTTATAATCAAAGAGGCGAGGGAAATCCTGTTTTCCATGATATGGGACCTTTAATGTCCGTATGTATTTATCATCTGCCTGCATGTTGTTTGTATTCTTACCTGTATTTAATTTTACTGTTTCTTTTCTGTCTCTGTGAAGCACTTTGTAACTGTGTGTTTGAAAAAGTGCTATATAAATAAAGTTTTACTTACTTACCTACTTATGTAGGTAAGTAGCCCTCTAGAAAGCCTGGCTCACTTTGTAGCCAGGTTTTGCTTAGGGGGCGGGTCCACTTTAAAGGATGTTTTGGTTGTGCTGTGCTGTCCTCATCCATCTGTGGGTCTTCTTGGGGAAATGGTTGAAATATGGTTTTTGGCACTATGTATAGGAGTGACTTTGCATTTTGATTATTTCCAATTGCTACTATATAACCTATGACTGTAGGCTGGAGTGACAGACACTGCATAGAACAATCACCCCACTGCCTAGGAATCCCAAGAGGTATATCCTCTACTGGTGTGAAGGTAAAACTGGAGCAATATAGCTCTGCCTGTAGAGATATTAGACCAAATTAGTGGACATGTAACTGCATTTGCCTTTGCCTGTTGCCTTTTTTTTTTAGATTTGCCAGCTGTTGCTTTGCTAAATTGTTCAGTGGGTCATTGCTTTTGTGTGAAACTGTACCTGTTTGTAAACTATTCAGTTGGAAACTAGCATGCCCTAGTCTGGTATAGTCTTGTTATTCACTACCAAACTACTGCCTACGTTTCTTACTTTTAAGCCTCTGGCTGCAGGTCAGCATAGCCAGGAGTGGAGAAGCAGTTGTCCTGCCGAGAGGGGCTGTTACCGGCAGTTCCCCCTTCCTAGTAGCATGCATGCATGTGGTTTTTTTTTTTTGTGTGCAAACAATAATTTTCACGGTTTGCTTGTGCGTGTGCATTTTGAGTGAACACCCACGTTCACTGCAAAAAATGACAAGCTGTTCAGTGACTTTATCTTGTTTCCAGACCTATCAAGCTTATTTTGTGATATTTTCAAAATTCAAATGATCTCACTGCACTGGCAGATAATCTTGCTGGTTTCAATAAATTTCACTTGATTCCTGCCAATATGACTTCTTTCAAGAAATCATCATAAAACAATGAAGAAAATCTGTAAACAAGAAACTTTCTCCAAGACAATTCCACATTTACCAAGTAAATGTCCTGAAACAAGTTACATAAACTGATAAACTGACAAACAAGTTTGTTTTAAACTGACAAACAAGTTTGTAAATCATAATAAATCCCCAGAGTGTGGGTGAAGCTTGCCTGCCGAACTCACATGCATAAAAAATGATTGTCACAACTGCCATGAGCAAAGGGCAAAATCATTTGTTTTTATTGCACTTCATCCATATACATATATACTGATTCACTGATTCATATGAAGAAGTTACACCGTAAATTCCGGGAAATTACATGGTAATGACGGGGAGTTATACACTCTAAAACGCGGGCTGTATTATAAAGTGTTACCAAAATTTGTGTCTTAACACAATTCTGGTTAAGAATTGAGCCTAACCCTCTTCAGTGGTTCAGAGATTGGAGCGGGTCTTACAGGCATCCAAAAAAATTCAAGCTTCAGAAGGAAACTCCAAGCTCACTTTCCGCCAAGACCTGTCTGCTGAAATACAGCAAAAGCGACAGGGATTTGCTATTGTGATGAAGCGGCTATATCCGACCGAGGAATGTTCCGTGGCTTTGGCTATCCTTCTCGCCTTCAAGTCCTCCAGAACGGCAAGCACTCGATTCTTTGAGTTCTTCTTCTTCTTCCTCTTCTCCCTCCATATGGGGTCCATCATGACTAACACCCTTTCGGTTTATCGACAAGTAGAGAAATATTTATCGGTTTCCTGTAGGTTCCACGATCGGTCCCCTATATGGAATAATAATAATCTACTTTCTGGCTCGACACCTTTCAAATTTCCTCAATGGTCCTCATGCGGTATCTTTAACTTATAGGTGACATCTACAATATGGATGGACTTCGCTCCTTCCAAGATCTAAAAAAATTCATATTCCATCCCTGGCTCTTCCTGGTTTTTCTACCTCAAACTCCGATCAGCCCTTAAAGCATATGGAGTAAACTGGTTACCTCTGGGAAAACAACAGGCCTTGTATCACTACTTTATGGAAAGCTCTCCATTCATAACTCCCCTACCCTACCCTATTACTAGCAAATGGGAAACTGACCATAGGGCTTTCAACATTACGTGTGACTGGACTTCAATGTGGGACAACATCTTCTCTTCCTCCAAAAATCTTGCCCATCAATTGATCCACTATAGATTTGTGCACAGATCATATCTCACTCCATCACGCAGATTTAAAGCAAATTGGTGACTTCATGCATATGTTTTGGTATTGCCAAACTGTTAATACACTATGGCACCGTATTGCTGCCACATTAAGTGGACTATTACAAAGGCCCATACCAAACTGTCCAGGTCTCTTGTTCTTTGGTCACACCTCTAGCATTCCCCTGTCTTTTCAAGAGAAGCGCATAATACTTGCGGCTTCGACAGTTGCAAAAAAAGCCATCCTTAAAAGTTGGTTTGACTCTGTGATTGTTATGAATAATATTTGGCTGCCACTATTTCACGATATCTGTCTCCTTGAAAGGTCAACTGCAAAAATCAACGGTGCAAAAACAACAACAATTGATTGTTGGTCACAGGTGATCATGTCCACAAAAGATCTTATTCAGAGCCCTCTTTAACTCTCAGTAACACTCAGTAAAATCATTCTAGAAATAGGTCAGTAATTCTGAAGGCTAGATTTAGGTTAGTCTTTGCACTTTAATTTTCTTCACATGTTTTGGTCAGTATTCATAGACATATGTCCATATGCTTATGCTATATGTCCATATGCTTATGCAAGTCAGAGGTGGGATGTAACAAAGTAAAAATACTTCATTACTGTACTTAAGTAGGATTTTCAAGTATCTGTACTTTACTCAAGTTTTTCTTTCACTGAAGACTTTTTACTTTTACTCACTACATTTCAAAAGAAAAACCTGTACTTTCTACTCACTACATTTTCAAAACAGACTCGTTACTCTCGGGAAATCATCAACTGCTTTTCTACATTTTTTTTTATTTTCAGCATCAGACGGCTTCCATCCCGGAAGCAGCTGATCAAGAGCCAGATGTGATTGGCTGCTTGTTCAGCAAAGCGACACCAAAAAGGAAGGAAAGGGACAGAGAGAGAAGCAACACGAAGAAGAGAGAAGCAACAAGAGAGAGAATTTACGTAGTGAATTCAGCTGCTAGAATTAACGTTAGTGATCTGAGCTGCAGACTCTTTCTCATCTGGAAATCAGAGGAACGCTCAACAGAGAACCAGTTTAGAACATTAGAAATGACTTTTGGAGAACGACTTTTACTTTTATACTTTAATTAAATTTAAGACCATGTACTTTTATACTTTGACTTGAGTAAAGGATTTGAAATGGTACTTCAACTTCTACCAGAATATATTTTTAGACGAGTATTTGCACTTTTACTTGAGTAAGGAATTTGTGTACTTCTACCACCTCTGGTACTAAGTATGTAATACTGTGTATTTATGCATGTATGTGTACATATTTACTTGGAGGTATGCACACATGTTGTTAGTATGCATGTGTGTATGTATGTAGGTATGTATGTATACATATGTAAATGTAATCGTACATATGTATACATTGCCAAATCCCTACCTACCACCCCTTTTCCTCTTACTCAGGAAATACAACATTTCCTAATCCACACTGTTGCAAGATGTACTACTGTAAATACACCCAATAAAAAATGTATCAAAAAAAAAAATCATTCTTTTAGAAAGTTACGGTCATAACATTTGAAAATGTACCATGATGTGCTATATGTTCTCTTGGTTTCATTCGACCAGTTGGACTTCAATTGTAGCGCCTCTCAGAGTACGTATAGATCAGTTACTATGGCAACATGTTCTCCACCAGAACAATTACTACGTAACAGAAAATGAAAGTGGTTGGACTCAAAAGATATATGAGATAAGAGCTAAATGTTGATTATGAGTGCGATAAACCTATCCTTTATGTAGGCGTGTGTGTGTCCTGGGGGTAGTTGGCTGTGATGAGCTTCCTTCAGTGATGCCATCAATTATTGGTCTTCCACTGTTCAGAGAAAGAGCCAGCTCCTCTGCTGGTGGGGGACCCACTTGTTTTATGGGCCTCAGCCTTCTTCTGATTAGCTACAGACTGAAATTCAAATAAGTCTAGGCCTACATTTAGGCTACTATTAAGAAACTGAAGTAGTTATAAACAAATCAAATCTTACCAGTTTGAATTATGTTCGTATTAAATACTACTGTATTTGCTGGAATTTTTTTCTGATTTCTTTTTTTTTCTTTTTCTCTGCTAAAAGTGTCTGCAGCTCAGAAACTGTAAGTCCTACAGCAACCATATATGGCTCCTATGGCCCCCCACTACTTAGGCAAGGCAGCCCATGCACATTGGCCAGATGGTGGCGCTATAACAAGCAACTTTACGTTTTGCCAATAATTTCTGAACCGTGTCGTAGAGAGAAGATTTTTGTGTCCATAGATTCATTAGAAGGTGCCGAGTCCAACCCATGTATCACTCTCAATGTCCACCATATTGGATTTTCCACCATTTTCAATTATTTAAGAAACCCTTTTTTCGTAACTCTGTGTCAAACTTTGTCAAAACTTCAAAAATTTATAAAAAAACAGCCATATGTCCTAGCGAGTTGAAATCAGGACATGTCGGCTGAAGTGAGATAAATCTTTCGTACACTGGTACCTACCCCTGATTCTGACGTCGCCCCCCTCTGTTAATAGCAAAAACTGACTGTGATCCCACAGTGTTGTCCTCCTAAACCATACGTTACAGAAAAAACATGATTTTTGAAATTGTCATACCTTAATTAGTAAAGTAAATAAACAAAAAATTGTAATGATATCTTGAAAACTGAGCATGTGGTAGATTGAAATGTGCAGCTGCAAATTTGATTTGTTTGATAAATTGACAATGTGATATGTTCAGGATAGTTTGATGAATCTTTATCAAATTAAGACAAATGATGTCTGTACTCTCAAGATGATGTCTGTAAAACCATGTTTAAATTGATTAATGTGGGGCACTAATACAGTTATAATATTCTTTCTGAGGCTTTCAATATGGGTTGAGCTATCACCTATGACCAATCACCACTCTGGAATACTGAAGTGGAAGTTGGCAGAGTGGTTAAGCTCAGGTCTTTGGAGCACAAGGTTGTGTGTTCAAAGTTTCACGAAAAGGTCTTAGGCATGCTGTTATTCAATTTAAAGTTGTACACCGCCTGCACTGGTCTAAAGTCAGACTTTCTAAGATCAATGCCGACATGGATCCCACATGTGATCGATGCAGGCAGGCTCCAGCCACTCTGCTGCACATGTTTTGGACATGTCCAAAGCTTTGCACATTCTGGCAAGCCATCTTTGAGACTTTCTCTAGGATATTTGAAAAAGCAGTAGAGCCGTCTCCATTTATTACACTGTTTGGTGTGCCCCCGGTGGACACCCCTCTTAGTAGGTGGGAGATTAGCATGTTGGCCTTCTGCTCTCTCCTGGCCAGGAGACTGATATAGTTTAAATGGAAAGACCCTATTCCACCGACATATAGTCATTGGATCAGGGAAGTCATGTACCATCTTAAATTGGAGAAGATTAGATATACTGTCAGTGGGTCTACTGGGACATTCCATACTATTTGGCAGCCTTTCTTAACCTTTGTTGAGGATATGGAGGCTGACAGCATGATAATGTAACCAAGTTTTCTGTCATTTCATTCTATTTGTGTTATTTATTTTCCTTCTGTGGATGTCTGGCTATGTATAGTGTTTATATGTGTTTGTCTGGTATTTGGGGGTGGTGGGTGGGGATTTGATTAAGTTTTCTTTTCTTTTTCTGTTGGACCTGTTTGGACCTATGATATAATGTGAAAAATTATAATAAAAAGACCCTGATCAAAAAAAAAAAAGTTTCATGAAAAGTAAATCAACACTAAATCACATGTGCTGAAAACTCAAAGCAGGTGTTTGACATCATCTGTCACTGGCAAAATACCTGATTTGACATCACTGATTGGGGAGTGGCCAGAAGTTTCAGTTTCAGCAGTCTTGCACACCCAACATCAAAAGCCAGAGGACAAACAAAGCCTTTATTCTTGATGATAACACCTGCTGTGAGGTGATATGCACCTCACCAAGAACATATGGTAGCGATGACTGTATGTTTGTTTGTTTTCAGTCAAACAGAGTTATATTCATGAACCCTTGCAATTCAAAGTTCATTGGCTGCCTTAGGAGCCAATGAAGCAGCCACATCAAGGAGATCAAGTGTGTGTTAATGTTAAACCTGTAAAGTGTAACATTTTCATTACACTGTTAATCTTAATGTGGTGTTTAGATTTTGTCTCTTCAAACATACTGTAGTTTTTTCCTTGTAACATGTAGTTTGTTTATTCAGTTTCATGTAACACTACCACACTTTGAATACATGCTTTTACAACCTTTAGAAAATGTGCTGAAATGAGCTAATGGGAATGTTACAGAAATGTTCTGGATTGGCTGCATCTGTAACATGCAAAAAACATTAATACAATGTTATTTGTGTTAATACAATGTTATTTAACGATCAAACACATATACTAAAAATGTTCTATCAACATTTCGGTAACACTTTACAATAAGGGTCACTAAGGGTTAGTTAATGCTTAATAAGGGTTAGTTAATGCTTAATAAACATTAACTACTAACCCTTAATTAACAGTTAACTAATGTGTAATTTACTAATGGTGTTCATGTTAACTAAGGTATTAATTTATACATTATTTATATATATATATATATATATATATACCTTAGTTAACATGAACACCATTAGTAAATGATTACCAGACACATTAGTTAACTGTTAATTAACTTAGTGACCCTTATTGTAAAGTGTTACCAACATTTCTTTCATTTTTGTAGTTATGGGGTAACCCTTTTAGAATGTTGTACATACATTATGTTACAACTAAAGTAAAATGTTCAACATCAGAAAAAACTTTCCAAAATAACTTCAGGACAACAAAAATTCAACATAAAAGTAACATTCCCTCAACCTTAAAAGAAGGCTGTACATCCTGATAACTTCAGCTTCTACTAGATGTGATGGTTAGCTGACCAGATACTATGGTTAGATAGCCTAACAAGCTGACTGAATAAGGGTCACTAAATTACGGGTTAGTTAATGCTTAATAAGGGTTAGTTAATGCTTAATAAGCATTAACTAACCCTTAATTAACAGTTAACTAATGTGTAATTTACTAATGCTGTTCATGTTAACTATGGTATTAATTTATACATTATTTAATAGTTTATAAAGATGACTATTAAATAATGTATAAATTAATACCTTAGTTAACATGAACACCATTAGTAAATGATTACCAGACACATTAGTTAACTGTTAATTAAGGGTTAGTTAATGCTTATTAAGCATTAACTAACCCTTAACTTAGTGACCCTCATTGTAAAGTGTTACCACATTATCTAAACAGAAAATTGATCAGATATATCAGTGATGAAATGACCAACCAGCTGTTTACAGGCACTGCTCCCCAACAGCTGAGGACCACCAAAGGGTGTGTTACTTGAGTGTTACTCATAAGTTTTCGTTCTTACATCAATATTTAGGGTAAAACAAATAGAGTATATGTCATCATGGGCCCGAGAACACAAAATGTCCCTTTACAGAGCAATGTATTGGTTTTTTTTTACATATCCCCACAGGGCAAACACAGGCATAGTGCAATGCAGATAGTAGACATGTCAGAATACAGAACACAGCTTGCATTCTTCTGGCTCATTATGTTGCAATGTGTTTGTGGCTGGCAGCTTTAAACCTGTGTAACTGTGCGGAGCTTTCTCTCAGTCTTTACTGAATGGGACAACACTGAGTTGGTGTTCCTAAAGCTGACCTGTGCATCCATTCCCTGATACTGGTGATCCTCTGAATGCTCCTTTGTAGTCTGGACATTAGGATTGTTCCTGGTGTCTGCTGTGAGAGCTGGCTGAGAGTTTGTATTTGTTGCACTAATCTTGCTGTCTATTTCTTGATGCTTATGATTATCTCCATCGGATTTGTGCTCAGGACTGATTGTAGTTTTATTATCGGGCCTGGTTGTGCCAGGCTCTTGGGAACTGGTCTGAGATGAAAGGGACTGTTCCGAATTGGTCTGTCTGCTGATCTCTTCATTTGTAGATTCTACTGAACCAGACTTGGGCCTGGGTTTGTTTGTTGTTTTGTCATGGTCAGCTTTGGTTGGGTGGGGCTCTAGCTTGGTTTCCGCAAGGTTCTCTACGCTGCTCTTTGTGCTTATCTGTAAACATTTTACTTGATCTTCTCTCTCCTCCGTTGCAGATTTGGAGAACGTTTTGTCATGGCCAGATTTGCTTTTGTCTGACTGTTGGTTGCTCGTCTCAGCTGTAGGAGACTGTCGTAAGCTGTCCGACTCCTGCTTCTGCTGCTCAGATGCAACATCTTTGGCTTTTGTTTCGGGAGTAGATTCCTTGCTTTCAGTTTCTTCAGTGTCATGCTCTTCGTTTTCTTCTGCCCCAGCTTCAGGGGATGGGGACTCCGCGGACAGATCAGATCCTTGTCCTGCAGTCTCCCCACGGACTCGTTGGGCAACTGCTTTCAGTGATTTCAAAAAGGCAGCCTTCTCCTTTTCAATTACAGCCCGAGCACCTATCTTTGTTGCTTCTTTATATGTTTCTACCCCAGCTGCAGCTTTGGCCCCTACAATGCTCCCCAGTCCACCCCCTACAACGGTCATGATTAGAAAAAAACCTCCGATGACTCCACCAGAAATCGAACTGAGAGAGAAAGTCCCTAAGGAAGCCCCAGATGAACCCCCTAATATTAGAGGCATCACCAGCAATGAAACGTAGCCTATCATACTTGGACCCAGTCGGTCCAGGACAAATGTAGCCATCTTCAAAGAAACTCCAAGTGCTCCCCCTGCTATTGCTCCTGTGACTGCCCCCAGAGCCATCTTCTGCAGCATTTTTTTCAACCGCTCTATTCCTGCAGGTGACAAATCTACTGTTGCCAAGGCTGCAGGGAGGGGTATGGGGAAGGGTAATCGCAGTGTTTTGCTTAATCTGACTTGATTTTCCACCTTTTCTGTTGTGGCCAAAGCCTTCTGGATCTCATTAGTGTAGTGTCCCCCACCATTTTTAATTAGCATGTCCTCAATAATGCTCAACAGTTTCCTAGACTGATTTTTCTTTTGCCAGCTCTTGCTGCTGATGATATACTTGTTGCCTCGAAGAATCTCAATAAGTTGCTTTAGATGCTGGTCTTCTTGTGGCAACTTGTTGCGTCTCCTGCGGCTCAACTTATCACCATGAGTAAACACCAAGATAGTGTACTTTAGTGCTTCATCTCCAAAATACTGTTGGACACTCAGTAACCCAACTGTCGTTTTATGAGTCTGTGCCTCTTTCTGCTCTCCCAGTGATTGTGCCTTGACCCTCTGCTTTGTTTCAGCTTCATCCTTTTCAGTGTCTTTGTTGCCGCTTTCCCCATCACACTCATATCCCATCTTGGTTTCCTGCTGCCTTATCTTTGTTTCCTCATCTGTCTTTTGTGTACCACTACCCTCCTCTATAACTCTATATCTGTCAACATCTTGGGACAGTCTCTGGTGGTAGGCATACAGGTTTATCACATAGACAAAGGCGTGGGGCCCAGGAGAGCACTCTGCCAACCACCTCATCCCCACTCTGGCAGGACTGGTGTGGTGACCATGGTCACAGTCTCTCAGGCTCTGAGTGTCCACCACTGTGAGTCTCCTGCCATCCACTTTCCTTGTCTTCCTCAGAAACAAGTTGCCATCCTCCTCCCTTGAGATTGGATGGGAAGATGGCACAGGGAAAAGGTTCTTACCTAAGATGGCATTCCCAACAGTACTTTTCCCAGAGCCAGTCTCACCTAGAACAAGGATCCTGCGGTCTCTGGCTCCTAGGAAAATTCATGAGTTAGATTTAATTTGGTCACAGTTATTGTAATTTGTAATTTGTACATACTAAAGTTGGAAACCCCCATTTCATTTGTTTAACAAATACTTGTGGGATTAAACCTTATGTTGTAATTCAATTACCCAACATTGCAATTGTATTAAAGGCAATTTTCTATCTCATATGAATGGATTATTAAGACTCTGACGTTGAACATAGGCTTAATTTATTACATATTCAATGCATCAGACTTGATTCTCATCTTTGGAGGGCTCGATTGCTCAGAATTCAAATGTAATTGTTAATTGATAAATGCTTTTTTTTTTTACCATAGCACTAGGAATGATTGTACCACAATAAAATGTACAAATTAAAATACAAACAGAAAAAGGAAAATTAGCTTTCTGTTGGCAAATTATTATTATTATTATTATGGTCATTATTATTATTATTATTGTTGTTGTTATTAATAATAATTGTTATAATAATAACAATAATATTAATAATAATGTAAATTTAGCTCACATTTTTGCATTTCCTGCATTCTTGGCTGAGATTCTCTGACTGCTATGAGAATATCTGCATTTTTCTGAAAGTGTGAAATGAAAGACTTTTATTTTGAAGGCTGTGGGGATCTCACATTAAATTCATTTTATGGCTAAATCATAATTTAATTTAATTTAGGGCCATAGAAAAGCTCCTCCCTTATAACTGGAGCCCCTCCCACTCCTTAACGAGAAATCAAGAAAAAAATCAGCAGGCAGCACATTGTTCTCCTAGTGAGCTTCCTATTGCTTGAGCTCCCTCTTGCAATTAGGGGAGCTAATTCTGTAGAACTCTTCAAATCCAAATTTAAAACCTATTTATTCTCACAGTCATGTGACCTACCATAGGACCTAGCCAGCTCGGGGCGGACACAGTCTCTTATTCTACCTTTGCTTAGAAATCTGCTGTTGGGAACCCAGCCTACAACTGCTTCCTGGATGCTGCATGTCGACACGGTTAGACTCATTCTCTGTCTGGTTACATGAGTGTGTATGTGGCTGATTATGTCAACTCTGACTTTATTATGAGAATTCTGAGATTAATTTCAGAACTCAAATAAATGTAATTTTTCACGTGGCCCTAATCCTCTTCCGTATACTCCTAACTGACTTGTGTTGTAAGTTTTTAACTATTTGAGAATTCAGTAGCTTTCCATTTTTTCAAAACTCCCTCGCTGGGCCCTCACCCCCTCTCATTCCTGAAAAAAAAAATGGTGGAATTGATGAAGCGAGCGAATAAACTTGTTAAACTAGTAAACTTAGTAGGTGACACTGAACATCTACTGCGGATCAAACAGATAAGTCTACTGCTGGGCTCAGATCTAGTCTAGTCTTGTCTATTTATATAGCCTTCTATCACAAGCATGTCTCAAAGGGCTTTACATAACATCATCACCTTCCTAGTGCTATAGTAAAAAATAAAGCATGTGTCATTTACAGTGGTGGAAAGTAACTAAGTACATTTACTCAAGTACTGTACTTAAGTACAATTTTGAGGTACTTGTACTTTACTTGAGTATTTCCATTTTATGCTACTTTGTACTTATACTCCACTACATTTTAGGGGGAAATATTGTACTTTTTACTCCATTACATTTATTTCACAGCTATAGTTACTAGTTACTTTTCAGATCAATATTTTATATTTAAAACATTTGATCATCTTTATAAAATAACTATAAAATAGCATTGTTATAGATTAGACTACCCAAAAGTATAGCTAAATTGTTAAGATTAGCTTCACGTTGACAACTTTAAAATGCTGCTTACATGTACATGTATGTCAATAAATCAGTATTAATATTCCAATAATTTATGAAAAATATAACTCTCTAAATGGGGACAGTTTGCATAATGAGTACGTTTACTTTGATACTTTAAGTACATTTTGCTGCCAATACTTATGTACTTTTACTTAAGTAAGATTTTGAATGCAGGACTTTTACTTGTAATGGAGTATCTTTACATTGTTGTATTGCTACTTTTACTGAAGTAAAAGATCTCAGTACTTCTTCCACCACTGGTCATTTAACGATTACATTTGATTTCCAAGCAAAAAAATCCTCCACACCCTTCCCAAAATGTTTCCCTATGGCTTTCCTATGCTGAATCCAAATGTCTGGACTCCAGACTCATGGACTGAGCCCTCGCAGATTATGGCAGTATTGAGAGTGTATACGAGTTTGCAAGAACGCAGGGCTTCGAGGCCACATTAAAAGAGGCTAGTGGGATGGGCCACCTGACAATTTTTATATAATCTTATCTGTAGTGCAATGAAGCAGGTTAGCAGACTCTCTGGAAGTCCACATAAAGCCCCTCCAAAAGTCATGGCAAGCCCTTACAGACTTGATGAATTTTGGCGAGACAACCCTAGCCCCTCCTGGACTTCACGGGAGGGAGCGCACCACAAAGTCAGCAAGTCCGGTGAAGTCCAGAGATCTGGGCTGAATCCAAATGTCCGGACTTCAGGGGACTTGCAGACTTTACGGTGCGCTCATGTGAAGTAATGACTCACGGCTGCTGGACTTCTGTGCTCTGCACCCTTCAGTGATCGATTGTTTAACGTTGATTTTGCGTCGGTGGTATCCATGGCAACGAAGGCCCGTCCCATTCGCCCCTTGTATGCAGTCCCGCACTTGCCTGGGTCCAGACCTTTGAATCCGCCCACTCCACCAGTTGACTGATTCTGGTCTGGCATCGTGACATGAAACAGCGGTTTCTCGGTTGAAAAACGATCGGTCCAGTGAACGCCGGGGGGGACTAACGATTAGCCAATCAGCGCCACGGGCGGGACTAACGCCGTTGTCAAGCTGTTGTCAAGCTGTGCGCCGGAACCAAGGAGGAGTAATAACAACAATGGCGACCGCTATAGACAAGATAGACGCTGCTATCCAGGCTGTTCTGAATCGATTAAAAGTACCAATTGCTTTGAAATCCGAACAGCACTCTGCTTTGAAGGCATTTATTCAAAGGGGAGATGTTTTTTTTGCATCAGTGTCGACTTAAAATGACGTTAGATTCAGGCGGATACGTTGGACTCTTGTGATTGGTTAGGGAAAATCGAATCCCCCCTCCCCCACGGAAATCGGTTAGAGGCGAGGCAATGTCAGACTGAAGATGGAAATGGAGTGTGACGAGTTGACAGTTCTGTCTGATATCAGGCTAGTCCCGCACCCCTGAGCCCTTGCGAACTCACATAGTCACGCCGAGCACTTCAGTCAACATCACGTATGTAAAACCATAGCCTGCGAGGGCTCAGTCTGAAGTCTCAAGTAGTTACATGCATCAATATCTGTTTGTGTGTGAGATTTGTTCTCTGAAACTTCACAGCAGATTTTTTAACTCTTGCCTTTCATGTCCTGTTTTAGGACTCTTCTACTTGAGTCCCCTGTTTGGAAAAAAAAAGTTAATGTTTAGAAATTAACATTTTACACTGTGGACACAATTTAATTAATTTTAATTTTGATAGATTTGTTTCAGAAAAGTAAAGTGAGTGATTGGAAAGTGGAATGAAATGGAAAGAGAAATGGGAATTGACAAAATACATCATCAAAACCACTTTGGTGGAGAAGTGTCTCCCATGCAGTCCCTTGTCCCAGACAAAAGGCTTTCAAGTGGAAGAGTTTAAGAGGTTTCACTGATATCGCTAACAGCTTGGAGTCAATAATAAGAGGTTCCTCTTTTTAATGGTGTAGGTCAGTTTGTGATATTTCTCGTCTCTGTCCCTCCCCTAATTGTGTTTTTGAGGTGATTAACAAGCAGTTTAAAGCAGCGTGTGGGAATAAAGTAAACTGAGTAGGAAAAAAAAGTGAAAAAGAGGAGGAAGAAGAAAGGGAAAATGAGTGCAGTCACCTGGGGGCGGTAGTGTTCCAACCGCCTCTGCTGGTGTGGGCTGAGCAGGGTCCGGCTGTGACACATTGTGTTCAGAGTTCTCTGTTGGGACAGAAACGTTTCAGTGGTGGAATGTTTCAGGCAACTTTGTTTTTTCTTTAATCAGCCCGCATTCAAGAAATAGCATGTGAGTTGCAATCTACGTACATAGCCTTATCGTTTTGAAGTAGTGCACCCTGAACATGAAACTGTTGTCTCTTAACGTGGTTTGTTCAGTGGTGCTTCAGGCGTAGTGTCAGGTTGGTATGCCTGAAGCAACATGTCAGCATTTGAATTCATTAGCTCTTAGGGAATAAGAAAAACTATGGAACTGTCTGCCCACTGAGCTGAAAATGCAACACAATTTTAATTTTTTTAATAGAGGTATTAAATCATGGCTAACAGAGAAACAACATTGTTCTCACACCTAATACTCCTGTAGACACACCTGTATTTTGTGTATTTGTGTATGTATTTTTGTGTATGTATTTGTGTATGTATTTTTGTGTATGTATTTTTGTGCATGTATTTGTGTATGTATTTTTGTGTATGTATTGTGTATGTATTTTTGTGTATGTATTCGTGTATGTATTTTTGTGTATGTATTGTGTATGTATTTTTGTGTATGTATTTGTGTATGTATTTTTGTGTATGTATTGTGGATGTATTTTTGTGTATGTATTTGTGTGTATGTATTGTGTATGTATTTTTGTGTATGTATTTGTGTATGTATTTTTGTGTATGTATTTGTGTATGTATTTTTGTGGATGTAATGTGGATGTATTTTTGTGGATGTATTTGTGGGTGTATTTTATGTCCTTTTTTTTTCTTCTTCTGTTTTTTTTTTCTTTCTTTTCTTTTCTTTTTTCTATTTTAACTTCTTAAAAAAAAAAGCCTCCTGTGGACAGGTGTTGTAAATTAGCGTTTCACTACAAACTCTAAACACAGTGCATCTGGTCCTTGTGCATAAATGTATGTTACAATTCTAATGCTACTGTGATGTCCATGTCAAATAAAATAAACTTAAACTATGAAGATTTCCATTGAAATAGTATAGTGGTATACCACTGGTATGCTCTCTTCTATACTGTATGTAATTGAAGAGGAAGAAAAGGGAAGAGAAAAGATATGAAGAGACAGGAAAAGAGAGGAGGTGAGAAAAGAAATACATTTTACTTTGAACACATGGACATTCCTTCATGTATCTTTCTTGTGAATTGTCTTTGTGTGGGTTGCCATGGAATTTATCTTTGGGGATAATAAATTCCTACTAAACCTCATCAACAGCATTTCATTGTCTATTTTGCATATTATCTTCCTACAGCTAGATCTATGGTCATTTAGGGGTATAAAAAGAACAAAACTTTGGTTCATTGCTAGTGAGATGTCAAACAGCTTACCTGATCATTGCCCAACCCAAGTCGCAAAAAAGGATCAAGTTGGACAATAACGCACAGACACACATCAGCTTAAGACATTTCTTTTAGGTGTTCTACCTCCATGAGGTAGACAAGGCTCATTAGGGGTTGACATAGATGGATTACACATCAATCTGAACTTTGTGAAAGGTTTCTATGTAGATGAAGCTACACAGCTGTCATCCATGGAGGGGAAGGACATACTTTAAACGTCACTTAAATGTGGCACGTGCGAGGACGTTCCAAATGACGGGACTCGCTTCCTCTCCTCCTCGCATCTCCTCCTCATTTCCCCTGTGACCTTTCACCGAGGAGTCAAGGAGCACGAGGCGAGGAGGCGAGGATTGATCGTCAAATGGAACACACCCAAGATAATGCCCCAGCATACCTATGGAAATCACTAGAATATAGTACCACAGGTCACCTTCATGCAGGGTTTATGCTATGTTTCTACATAGAGCCTCACTGACCCTTTTGTTTTTCTTCAGTCAAAGCTATACAGCTATGTATGGAAGCCCATTTCCGTCAGTGTGATGAAAAAAAATGGTCCTGTAAGTCATTATAATGAGAAACTTTCTCAAAATAATGAGTTAGTATCTCAAAATAATGCCTTAGTATCTCAAAATAATGAATTAGTATCTCAAAATAATGACTTAGTATCTCAAAATAATGAGAAACTTTCTCAAAATAATGCCTTAGTATCTCAAAATAATGAGTTAGTATCTCAAAATAATGAGAAACTCTCAAAATAATGAGAAACTTTCTCAAAATAATGAGAAACTTTCTCAAAATAATGCCTTAGTATCTCAAAATAATGAGTTAGCATCTCAAAATAATGGGAAACTCTCAAAATAATGAGAAACTTTCTCAAAATAATGAGTTAGTATCTCAAAATAATGAGAAGCTTTCTCAAAATAATGACATAGTATCTAAAAACAATGAGTTAGTATCTCAAAATAATGAGAAACTTTCTCAAAATAATGACTTAGTATGTCACTTACTAAGTCATTATTTTGAGATACTAAGTCATTATTTTGAGATACTAAGTCATTATTTTGAGATACTAAGTCATTATTTTGAGATACTAAGTCATTATTTTGAGAAAGTTTCTCATTATAATGACTTACAGGATCTTTTTTTTTTTCATCACACTGGCGGAAATGGGCTTCCATAGCTCTGAAATACAGTATAGCTTATATGTGCCTCACAAACTCCCTAGTCCTATAAGATAACTGAAACAATCTTTATTACATCCTGCATATAAAAAAATGGATTGTGTACATTGTGTCCGCTTGTCTTTTTTTATTTGTATCCACCAAGATATCTTTCGTTCAAGAGAGAAACAAGTGAAGAGAAAAGAGAGAAAACAGAATCGTAAAACCAGAATGCTCAATGGGGCTATGGGACAAAATGAATCAATGTAATATAAATACATACGCATTCATGTAATAAGCATATATACAGTAGGTTAAATGTAGTGTGCCTCTCTCACCTGAAGGGGGTGCTTTGGGAGGTCCCTGGCCAATGATATTTCCAGAGATACTTCTTCGATGAGTGTTAATAGGTGCTGTGAGACATAATGGTGACAGTGGTTTGGTTCAACATTATGTCTATGGAGAGTCATTCACTGATAACTGGAATGCAGCAGGTAGCAACAGAAGAGACGATTAGATGATAAGAAATTTAGACTGACCACTCCTGGCCATAACACAACCAATGTATGTACCACTGAATACATTTCTATGGCCTAGCATAGATAGAAAGAATATAGGAACCATGTAAAAAAAAACATACAAAATTATGGTAACACTTTACAATAAGGGTACATTAATTAAGGGTTAGTTAATGCTTAATAAGCATTAACTAACCCTTAATTAACAGTTAACTAATGTGTCTGGTAATCATTTACTAATGGTGTTCATGTTAACTAAGGTATTCATTTATACATTAAGTCATCTTTATAAACTATTAAATAATGTACAAATTAATACCTTAGTTAACATGAACACCATTAGTAAATTACACATTAGTTAACTGTTAATTAAGGGTTAGTTAATGCTTATTAAGCATTAACGAACCCTTATTAAGCATTAATTAACCCTTAACTTAGTGTACCCTTATTGTAAAGTGTTACCAAAATTATTCATATAATGTGTCCATGTTTTTTCATTAAGTACCTTTCTGCTCATATTCGTAATTCATAAATTCCTTCAAGCCAAAGTCGACAAAAGCTCAGGAATTTCAAGTTCAGAGAATCTACTAAGAAAAGTAGAAAATATATTTTTCATTGGTGTAATAATTTTGGGCCCCTTACAAACAGTAATTGCCACTCTTCATAAGATCTATGATAATCATAAAGAATTTAAAAGTGAAAATTCAATGCTGAAAAGACTTACCAGACATAGTCCTGGATGTTCCTCCTCCTACAAGCTGCTGTCTGGTCATGTGAAGCCTGGCTCATGCTATTCATCTATGCAAGGCTGAGATGTCATCACGGCCAGCTATTTGAATTTACAGTAGCCCCCCAGAAATGTTTAGAAGAATGCTGAATAAATAACACAGCATTATTATACTGCAAATAGTTGTCAGGAGTTCAGTAAACCGCTCCAGGTCAGAAACACCTACGTTTGACACCCTGAGGCTGGAGTTCTAGAACTGACAGTCTGCACTTTGAACTGTATGTATACCAAGCTAGCTGTATTTACTTTCTGCTACTCAGAGTGAGTACACTGACAGACTTTCTACCAGATGAATGAATTTAGGTGTTGACTCCATCGAGCTGGAGTTTGAGATGTTCCAGGTCATCCCATCTGCATGCATTCCTTTTACAGACTTTCAGTAGATCGGTGTTCAACTTTGAACAAAAAAGAACACTCTCTATTCTCCACAAATGTTTCTCCACTCCAAATTAAAATGCATACATTTACCCAAGACTATTCATCCAGTTGTCCAAGATGTAAGCTTATAAGGATAACATTTATATATCTATTGTATGTATTCTGCTACTTTTAAAATGTTCTCAATTTCTGCATCTACAAAGAATAATTTGGAACAAAACTGTGGCTACCATATTTAGACAGTTTCCCATATCAGTAACTGAAATATATTATTACATTTATATTATGTCATTTAGCATAAATGGCATAATGATAATGAATAACCTTACTTCAACACTTTTGTCCAAAGCGACTTCCAATAAGTACATTTTTCAGGTGGGGTAAGTCAATCAGGCCAGACCAGGAACAGATGAGTGGGAGACTAAAAGAGATGTAATAGAATAGAATAGAATAGTGACACAGAGACCCCAATAGGGGGAGTGCATAACAAGATTTACCCTATACATGTGTGATTATATAATTCTCAGTAATGTACATGGATCTGTGAAATGGTTCATTTGTCTCATGCACTCTACACAAATCCTATTAAAGCTTTAAAGCTCTAGAGGCAAACTAAGAGTTAATGAAAATAATTTGATTTCACACTTCCAGAATGCTATTTTAATTGATATTTTAGATTTAAAGGGCTTTATCCTATTATAGAAGAGACTAGCGACATTTAGAAATTGGAGAGTACCACTCATGCCATCTGTATTTTAAATTAAAAACAAATAACCTTATGAACTAAAACAGTGCAATGTCTGAACTTTTATGACCTTTGCATTGGTGTAATTCCAAACCAGAAAAGGTTCCTTTCCAAGGAAAAGGACATAACTAGGGCTTTGAGCAAAAGGGGCGTAAGTGACATCTTGGGCGAAAATGAGTTTTATATATCATTTTAAAGGTCTTGATGAGCTGTATCAAATGGTAAAAGAATACGGTCACTATAATTTTTACTTTTTTAAATAAACGCTGAAAACATAAAGGCATAAGTGAAAACCTTCAATTGAGTTTGGAGCAAAAGAGGTGTAAGTGCACTGAGCTTGGCGCACAAAAGGCGTAAGTGCAGGTCAAGTGCATTTACGCCTTTAGTGCACTGAAAAATTCATACAAGAGCTGCACTTAACGCCCTTTAGTGCAGAAAAATGGCACAGTCTAGGCGAAGAAGACAAAAGTATACTGCAGAACAAGTCTTATTGAATATTTGATATACCCACAAATGATGAAGAGGAAAAATGCATTATTCTGATTCTGGCTGTATAATGGAAACCCTGAGTATTAAATTCTAAATCTGAAAACAAAATTGACCAAATGCATATTTGCTCATGCTGACTGTTAGCTAGCTAGATTGTATGGTAAACAAAGGCAGTAGGTGCTAGAGGCCAGGGAGGATGCTATAGAGGTGCTAGAGGCCAGGGAGGAAGCCAGGGAGGTGCTAGAGGCCATTGAGGAAGCCAGGGAGGTGCTAGAGGCCAGGGAGGAAGCCAGGGAGGTGCTAGAGGCCAGGGAGGATGCTATAGAGGTGCTAGAGGCCAGGGAGGAAGCCAGGGAGGTGCTAGAGGCCAGGGAGGAAGCCAGGGAGGTGCTAGAGGCCAGGGAGGAAGCCAGGGAGGTGCTAGAGGCCAGGGAGGATGCTGGAGAGTTTAGAGAGATGCTTGAGAGCTCAGATGACTTATGAGGAACCCAGGGATGATGTCAGAGAGGAGCTAGCAACGCAGAGGTTGGAGAACCAGAGAGGCAGGACATTTTTAAAGATTTCTGGGAGATGGGAGATAAAAATAGGCAGATGGACTTTGTCATATATAAACTGTGAGCAACACATTTTTAATAACATGGGTTTCCTGGGGTTACTTACACAGGGTTAAATGAATTGATATAATTAAACAGAGTAATGGTACAAACTGTTTTTAAAGATATATTCATATATAATGTTAATGATAATCAACAATTCAAACATTTAAACTGAGAGAATGACTTTAGAATAGATGTCTTAATAACATGGGGTTCCTGGGGTTAATTGAATTTATATAATTAAATAATAATGGAGTAATGGTACAAAATGTTTTTAAACAGGCTACATATTCACATATACTATGTTGTTAATGGTGATTTAAAAATAACATTTTAGACTTATTTTGGCTTGTTGTCTCTGTTCCAGTATCAGCATAAAGGAAAAAACAGCATGATCAAAATCCTCAGAGGGATGCTATTGGGAAAATACTACAGAGCTAAGGAACTTTTTCCTAGCCAGTGCAAGTATGAAACACAGAGGCAGCGACACATTTAGTATCCAGTTTAATAGTTTTATTAAAAAAGCAGCAGACAAAAAAAAAAAAAGAAAAAAACAAAACAAAATGAAAAACTGTGGTCAGTCTCACCTCTCCCTGCACTGGGCCGGATAGGGCACTACCATTAAGAATGGCTCAATCAGCCTCAGACAGATTGGTTTCAAGGTAAGCACTCCAGATGTATGGGCTCTGAATCCACCACAGACAAGGCTCTTGGAAAACTGACAGGGCTGATGGAGCCAATTCCAACCAGTCCTGGAGAAACAACTGGAGGGACATCTGACATCAGTGTGGTCCCAGCAAACCATCTTTTTCTCCAGGTCCAGTATTGACTAGACTAAACTCTACAAACAAAACCCACCAGTGTTGCTGAAGTGCGGTTTTCTTAAAAGGGAAATGGGGAGGCGGTCCTAGTTGTCGCTGTAATGAGTTCTGATGTGAAAAACATCTCATAAAAGCCAAAACACACAGGGAGGGAGGACAGCTGGGGGCACTGTGAAGGGGTGTGGGGGGCATGGGGTCCCTTTGGAAAGGTTTGCAACCTGGCAATCATCTTGGACATACGCCTCAATGAGAGCACTGCTGAAGGGCAATTTTAGGGAAAGGATGTATTTGGAGAGATAACTTGCTTGTCAAGTAGATTGGGCGTATACTGATTGATAGAGGAGATGAAAAAAACAAAAAAAAAACAAGAGCCACTTTTCTCATTTCATTACAGCCACAACTCAACTGTTGGGGGCCTAATGGGTCTGTCCCTTTAACTGCTTGTAAGGAATTCAAAAAACAAACAAAAAAACAAACAACCACTGATATCTGACTTTCTCCATCCAACGGAAGACAATCTTATTGTCTGATGGGGCTTCAGACAGCCACAGGAGGCTTCAACATAATCAGAATAAAAGACTGGGAGGATTCAGGTAGCTAGGTCACGTCATTAAGAGCCATGACTATACAGAGGGGGGGGCCAAAGTGACTGAACAGTAACACTATGTACAGACAAGTCAGCAGGGCCGGAGTGTTTGTGTGTATATGTGGATCCGGAGCATGCAAAGGTCAAAAAGAAAACTCAAAATACGCTGGACGCAGGAAACACATCGGCACATGTGGAACAAACACATTTTGAGTGACTATTGCACAATGAATCACGAGGCAAATTCACTTTGGCCCTAAAGATTTTGGAAAAACCTTTTATATACTCACAACATCGGAACAGGAAACGTTACACAAAAGCCAGTCTTTAAAAATGATGCTTTAGAGGAGAATGGAACTGCCTCTAACACAGAGACTCTCATTCAGACCTCATTATCCTTCCTCTAATACACATATACACACAAACACAGGGATGGACGCTCCTAGCGCATTCTGTACTCGGAGGTTTTGGAGACCTCACACAGCTGACCCTTGAAGTCGATGTCTATGGTGAAGTCCAGGTCTCTCTGCAAAACCAAAGACAGCAACAAGTCAGACAGGAGCCACACTGCAACTGATTTCAGTGTAGAAGCAACATGCAAAATCAAGCATGGACACAAGTGATTGTATTCACTCGTGCGAGCCATTTCTTATCTTCCAACACTGGGTGGAATAGGGTAGTTCAGGTCTGCTCTTACGTTGTTCTTGACATTTGGCTTCATGTTGATAGTGCCAAAGATCTCTTCACCAGTCTTGACAGTCAGGTAGTCATCCAGGTAGAAGACCGTCTGCTTCCAATGGGTGTAGGGAGACTCAGGACCTGGAGAGGGGAAAAGGTTGAGTACCTTAACGCATTATTCAATTTCTCTACAGTTGCCACACCATGTAAGTCTAGGTGAAAAGCTGCAATCCCCCATGACTGAGAAAACTGAGCAAGAAAGTGGGAAATTATGCCATTATTCTGTTGGCTTCAAGAGACTTGGGAGTATGCTGTCAGAGCTGCATGGAGCCATTTTATGGCTGTTTTCCAATATTTCATTTGAAGACAGGTCTCCAGCAACTTCAGTTGTTTTGGAGAAAGCTGCAAATTTGCAGCTGAAATTTTATTTTTATTGGTTGGAATTCACATTTTTATGCCTATTACTGCAGCATGAGGTCACCATTAAATATACTGTTTTCCAGGAAGTCAAAGTAATGGGAGTTCGTTTCATGGGGACTTTAAGATTTCATGTTGGCGAGTCCAGTTTTCTCTGAATGGAGTGCTCACTGCTGTTTAGGAGACACTTTTGGATTTCACTCGAAGTTTTATTTCATCACGTTCTGTGTGAGAGAAGATTTCCCACTAGTGACTTTAGAATTTAATTTGTGAAAATGATCACCTCATTTTCACAAATTAAATTCTGTCTGGGATGGTCACTAGTGGGAAATCTTCTCCACGGAGGAAGTGATGAATTCAAACTTGGAGTGAAACCCAAGGCATCGCCAAGGCAGGATTTTACGCTCTTGTCTGGTACAGCCCCATTTCCTGATTTAGGCTGTGAGACAGCTGGATTTTTAAATTAAAAAATGATTATATGTCCCTGTATTTGTATACACAATAGGTGTGTTGTGTCTAAAAGGAAGCAGACGTACTGGTGGAAAAGCCGGTTCTCTTGTGACAGCGGGTGAACTCTATGTTGAAGTAGGTGACCAGAGCATGGATGTAATCATTCCTCTTCACTTGCAGGCAGAACGGTGAGGTGAAGGACAGGTCGTCGATCTTCACTGTGTAGATGTCCACCTCCTAGACAAAACACAACATTGGGGAAACCAAATCAGTTGAATTTCAGAGTTGCAAGTGATTCAGGGTCTGAAATTACCACCCGCAATCGGCACTACATTTATTCAGTGGCCATTAGGGCTGCTCTTTGACCACTGTAACAAGTTCTGGACAAATTGGCAGGGCGGTTAAGTCTTAACTGGAAATGCGCTTTCCAGTACCCCCCCCCCGCTGTTGTTTGATTAGGCTTATAATGGAGGGTTTGCCTCTTACTGTACTGTACGTCTGCTGATAGGCACACTAAGTTACATGAATCCATTCAGAAGTTGCATTATTGCAAATATGCATTATTTGGGAAGCCATGTCCTCCGCTCCCCTTTGGCAGATGTAACAAAGACTGTATCAAACAGGCTTCTGATGGGCTGCCAGTTGCACTGCTCTACACAAAGCAGTAGTGTCTAAACTTCATGGATAGCCAACTATGGCCTAACGTTAATGGAAAATTAACGTTTGTCCCATGTAGAGACACAAAGAAAAAATGAACACATAAAAGATCCATTGTACAAGTGGCTGAGGAAATCTGAATTTAAAACTAAACCTGCTCTCGCCTCATTTTGTTTGTCATTAATGTAAAGCTGAATGAAACTGATAGTGACTGGCTGAGAGACAATGAAACATGTTTATCTTACCATAAAATTTACAGGCCTATTTGGTGTTACTATATTCAGGAAGGTATCCCAGTCAAACCAGCCGTCCAACCACCCACCTTGATGAGGCAGGCACTGCTGACCAGCTGCTTGGGGTCCACCACATCCACTAGGGGCTCTTTAATCGCCACCTCCTTGATGCAGGACATGTCGAAACCATACACGTTCTCCCACCCTGACAGGAAACAGATACACAACATGCGTGCACAGATTGTCACACCGTGGCCATTCAGTTTTCTGAAAAGCTCCATGTGGAGCTAATGGTGTCCTGTCCTGTGCCCTGAAGAGTGAAGGTTTTCCAATTCCGACCAATCACTACAGCAGCTCATTTGATTGAAGGTGTTTCAGTGAAATCAGCTGCTCAGGTGTTTGGTTGGAATAAAAACCTGCAGACTTTTTCATGGCACAGAACTGGAAACACTGGCATGAGGAAATATTGTGTACAGCAGAGAAAAATAAGTGAATTCCACTGCCATTCAATTTCAAACAAATCCTCTCCTCCTATCTTCATTCTGTCACTATACAGTATTGAATCCTAATGGGACCACAAGTCCAGAAGGTAGTGTGTGGCTGGAAAAGCCCAGATTCAAAGCCCCGAAAGGCTACTCACAGTGGATTTTGTAGTCCTTGTACTGCCTGTCTTCGATGGCTGTGACATAGAGGGTTGCCCTGTCTGGAAAAATCAGACCATCTGGTTTCTGTCAGAGGGTGAGAGGGAAAGAAAGAAGGTTAATAGACTTAGAACAACAGATTACCAGGCTATTCACAGCAGTGACATTTGGTAGCAGCTGTGCACTAACATCCCTGCCTGCATAACACCACAGCACAACACAGCCACCCAGGCAACTAGGGATGTAACGGTAAGAAATTTCACAGTACAGTACCGCAATACCACGGTATTAATTTTTCCCCCTTTTAATTAAACGTACTATGGCCCATCGAAAAAAAAAAACCAAGTATTTTGCTTTGAAGAAAAATATTGCTTTATTGCACTGAAACGTGTGTATTTAAATGAAACTCTCATGCATTAGCATTGTAACATTTACATAAAAATGTTTAACGCAAGGGTCCTCCTTAGTGAGATAACGTTAATGTTCTAGCGCCCTGCAGTGCAACATCAAATAGTTTATTTTGCATTAAAGATGGAAAATACATACAATCTTGTAATCTAGTGCAGTTTAATAATGTATATTAAATTAGATAGTCCACTGTTGCAATTCAATATTGCTAGCAACTTGAATTGTGATGTTTAATTTTTTCCCCTGGCTGTCACGAGTGGAGCTGTGGATAGGAAACCCTCCACTGTAGTGGTGTGCGGCGCTGTGCATATGCACACTGCGCAACATAAATTTATACCGTGGGCACGGTATTACAGGGCTTACGGTTCAGAACCGTGGTTGCTTGATACCGCGGTATACCGTTACATCCCTACAGGCAACAGAGACCAGGACAAGCAAGGGATGCTCTGGTCTTTCAAGTTCAAACATAAGGACCCCCCCCACCACCACCACCACCACCACCACCACAGCATACACAGACACCTACCAGCCACTTGTCTCTGGCATAGATGACTGTATTGAGCATGGACTCGTAGAAGAGGCAGTAACCCATCCACTCAGAGATGATGATATCTACTCCCTCCACTGGCAGATCCACCTCCTCCACCTTGCCCTTGATGATCGTCACAACTGAGAGACGAGGGAGGAAGTCAAAGTCAGATGCAGGTTAAACATGGGAGATCCATTCAAGTCATGGCAAAACTGTAAAGATATCACCATGTGATTTTATTAAATCCACTCACTGTCATCCAGCTTGTTAGCCTTGACAATTTTCACAGCGTAGTCCGAGATACTGCTGCACTCTATCTATAAACACAAACAAAACAGAAAACATTTTTAAAATCCACACATCACCAACTTATGTTGTCTCTATAGGGAGCCATTTCCCCAGACTCAACACTACCAGCCAGTGTAGGAAGCTTTCACCAAGTGGGTGGGAGTGTTCCATTCCAGCCAGTCTAGAAAACCACACAAGCCTTGAAGTACCGTATTTCCTCTAATATTGGCCTGGGCCGCCATTTACCTCAGCCGCAGAGGGTACCAGGCATTTATTGGAAGCAGGCTTATATTAGAGACAGGCCTTTATTTCTAATTCCCTCTGTTTGATAAGTATATTTGCTCATATTCTAGTACGAAGCCTCCTTGTTTTCTGATCTGCTTCTGTCGGGGTTCGTTAGGTAGCAGTTTTTTTTGTTACTGCAATGCATTACCGATTATTACGGTAATCGACGACAGCACCAGGAGTTTACCGGTACCCACCGTTGTTTTTAGCTGCAACCAGCAGCTCTATAGCTCGCTCTGTCAGTCGGTCTGCAAAAATTTCCCCACCCTTTGACGGCCTACAGTGTGTACGTGCTTGTCACGCTTGTTTCCGTTGTTTTTTCCCCCAGCCTGTATTTGGGGCTAGGGCTGGGCGATATGGACCAAAAATCATATCTCGGTATTTTTAGGCTGAATGACGATACACGATATATATCTCTGTATTTTCTATGAAGTGGGCTAAATGTTCAGTTGTAAGTAGGGCTGGGCGATATGGACAAAATCAAATATCACAATATTTTTGACCAAATACCTTGATATCGATATTGTGACAATATTGTAGGGAAGACTATTGGTGCTTTCACAAAATATTTACACAATGAGATTTTTGATAAATAATCATCAGTAATGTGGATATAATGACTAAGTGGGTAAAGGCAAATAATAGAACAGCTAGAACAGCCTTTAAAACCAGGAAAAGACACTTATGCCATATCACGATATTACGATATCCAAAATCTAAGACGATATCTAGTCTCATATCACAATATCGATATAATATCGTTATATTGCCCAGCCCTATTTGGGGCCGGCCTTTATTTGTTCGTGTCGACCACAGCCCCGGCCATTATCGGAGACCCGGCTTTTAATTGACTACTGGCCACTATTAGAGGAAATACTGTAGTTCTGATATGAGGGAACACGACACTTACCCCTATGACCTTCTTGGCCCCGGCTTTGGCAGCAAACATGCAAAGGATGCCTGTCCCACTGCCCACATCCAGCACCACCTTGTCCTTAAACAGATGCTTGTTGTGGAACATGGAGTTGCGGTAGGTAAGAGTGCGAACCTCATCTTTCAGCATTTCCTGCAATGACATTGAAAAGGGGCAATTAAATAAACCCCAACAGTGAATATACACAAAGTTTAGTGACTCTGTGGGATTAAATATGTAAACTTTGATGAGCCCAAATATGCCAGAGTGGAAGTTAGTGTAAACAACTAAAATGAGAGCCATAAAGGGTAGTGCTTTTTTCCTTTACCTCGTGGATGCCAAAGTGGGCATATGAATCAAAGTAGTAGTCCTTTGAGGTCATGTCTTCAGCTGCAGGCTTGGCTGAACTCTCCCCCTGAGAAATCTCACCAAAGACAGACAAAGTTACAACCAGAAATCGGGTCGGACTTAATTTACTCAAGTAACAAACTGCAGTACACATAACTGCTTTATAAAAGATCATTTTTACTAGGCTGGAAATTCGACTGCCTTCACAAACCAACTGAGTTTGTATTGTACAGCATGAACTTTCCCCCCGGCACAAAGGATGAGAGCACATGGTTGGTAGTGCTATAATGACGACCATGGCCATCTTCAATCATTACCACTGACTACTAAATATTTTAAATTAACAATGATTTCTCAAAGTCCTCCCAATTACAATTCATCGCCAGGTGCCAGTGGTAGGCCTCCACACTCAGTTGTAACGTTACTGAGACTGAAAGCTACAAGTTGTCAGGCTTTTTCTATGGAGTGGTATGGTACCGTTTAGCCGGCCAACAAGCCCTACCGGCAAGCCCGCAGTTTAAATGGGGTCACTACTATTACTGAATGAATTGGATGACAAGCTTAAACTATCTTCGTCTCAGTTTGCCATTTGCTCGACAGTAAGATAACATTTGGACTGAATAAAGCTGGTGGGAGCATGAGGCAGCATCCGTGCCGAAAGTGGCTAACTAGCTAGCTAACACGTTAGCCCCCATGCGGTCTCAGGCTCAGCAGCTGGCCAGACACGGATTAACTGCTGGCTGTCGCATCAATTTACGAACATTTTTGTTACTCAGTTACACGTATATCAACATACACTCCCTATTAAATATCGGCGGCACGTATTAATCCATTGAGTTATGTTGCTAACCAATTTATGACGCTAAATGAATGAGCGCAAACGACAGAAAAAAAATATCTGCCCGAGTAAAATGGATGCTTCATTTTCAAGTGCGTATATGAAGAAAGCCACAAGTAACACCAAATACGACAGTTTACAAGATATTTCCTGAAATAGGGAAATATGTATATGTAGAGTGAAGGCCATAAAGTTGAGAATGGTTTCGGGTTGTTTCGTAAGGACTTACCTCCATCCTCTCTGCTGGCACCGCCATTTCGCTCTACTGCTTGCGCGTGAGCTTCAGCATAGTAAAGAGCGCCCCTTTCCAAACCCCGCCCATCGCGGCAAAGCACGATTTGTGATTGGAACAGAATATCGATTCCGCCCATATTTTCAGAGCAGAGCTTGCTCATTGGTTATTTACAAATCCTAAAGGCCTTTTATCCAAGGAAACGTGATAGGTCTAATCGGAATGGAAAGAGTAATTCTGATTTCCTCCGGGGAGTGGCAGCAATGCGCTAACAGCGTCTAGTCTGATCCTGCCGGAAATCTAAATACACACACACACACACACAGCTACATACTTCACAATCACTCACTATTATCATAATGTAATCACTGCACATACTGAAATACATGTGGCAAAAAAGTCCCAAAATATGCCCAAAATATCCTTACATTTACATTAATCCACACCTTAATTCATGCAAAATCCCCTTAAAATGCATTAAGGGAGTTATTAATGGAGGAAACCCCATAAAAAACACCTTGAACACCCCTTAATCTTTGACTCCTTCCTTTCAATTTAATGTAAAATTCAGGGAGACAGGAACTTTTCCATTCATTTCCACTTAACCCTGTACGCTAAACCATGCACAAAAGGCATGAAAAATCCCTTAATTACTAGTGTCTCCATGCATCAACCCATGAATAAATCCATTAAAAGCCCATGATACTAACCATACTTTTTTAAAGCTATGTTATTTTTAATAGACAATTAATGTTTATGTAATGAAGAAATTAAGGACATTTCAGCGATAATATTAAGGGGTTTGGTTTTGTAGTAAATACCCGTATCATAATAACCTTTGGGTTGTAATGTAAGGCAGTGGTTATCAATGTGGGGTCCGGGGACCACCAGGGGTCCTTGAGGGGGTTCCAGGGGGTCCCCAGCAAATTGATAAATTGTTAAACTTCACCATTATTTCATTTACAAGAAGTTAACACACTTTGAGAATGTAGAAGAATGATTATTTTGATCATAGTTTCACCGTCACCGCTCCACCTAAAATACAGATAGTCATGGAATTCTTGACAAAATCATATCTGACAATAGATAGACGTTCAGATTTGTGTCTGAGAGACAAAATCTCATCAAATGGGGGTCCGTGGCTCTAATGTGGACTAAATAAGGGGTCCTTGATATGAAAAAGGTTGAGAATCACTGATGTAATACAAGGTATTACCTTTTATGCTGGTTTTTACATTATAAAGTGAGATGCATTTTTTTTGTGAAAGTCATAGCATTTACAGTACATTTAATGTAATAATCCATAATCAAATAGTTCCATAATCATGATTTTAATGGGTAACTGTCTTGATGGAAAACTTGATCAACTGTTCAGATAGCCTGCCTATGTTCATCATCTCTACTCTTCTTCTAATTTAAGGGGCTATACCAGTGATTCCCAACCTTTTTCACAACAAGGACCCTAATTTAGTCCACATTAGAGCCACGGCCCCCCCATTTGATGAGATTTTTTCTCTCGGACCCAAATCTGAGAATATTTTTATTGTTAGATATGATTTTGTCCAGAATTCCATGACTATCTGTGTTGTAGGTAGAGAGATAACAGTGAAACTATGATCAAAACAGTCGTTCTTCTACATTCTCTAATCCTGTTAACTTCTTGTAAGGGAAATAATGGTGAAGTTTAACAATTTATCACTTTGCTTGGGACCCCCTGAAACCCCCTCAAGGACCACTGGTGGTCCCCGGACCCCACGTTGAGAACCACCGGGCTATACCATATAGGGGCTACACCATGTGGCTTCAACCATGTCCCATTCATCCCTCTGACATCACTCCACGTCATAGCAATTGGACTAAATCATATTGTCACATCATTGTAACCAGTGGTCACCGGCAGGCGTGTTCACTATACTTGGCCTCAGCCTGGCTCAAACTCAGCCACACCAGCACACTCTCTCACAAATACTGCATCATGCCATACTTCCCACTTTTACAGTGTACTTAACATGTTAAAATTGTCTGCAGTATATGTTTAGATGACCCCACAAGTATTTATAGCCGATTATTGTTTTATTATTTAATTATTTAAAATTTGTATTGCTTTTCGATTTTTCGATTCTAGTGGTGTGCTCATATTTTAATGGCAGAGGTGGAAAGTAACTAAGTACATTTACTCGAATACTGTACTCAAATACAATTTTGAGGTACTTGTACTTTACTTGAGTATTACCATTTTATGCTACTTTATACTTCTACTCCACAACATTTCAGAGGGAAATATTGTACTTTTTACTCCACTACCTTTATTTGATAACTTAAGTTACTAGTTACTTTGCAGATTCAGATTATTAATACAAAATATAATCAACTAATAAATTGTGATGTATTATTATAGATTACTGTAAAATACTCAGCAGTATATAAAGTAGTGGAAATCAGCCCCACCTTTTCCAGTTGCTATTGATGCATTAATGTGTAAGCAACAGTTCAATAGTGTTGCTTACACATTAATGCATCAATAATTATAAGTCAATAATATAATATATACTGTACTGTATTATTCTGAAATGGTCCATTCTGCATAATGAGTACTTTTATTTTTGTTGCTTTAAGTACATTTTGATGCTAATACTTTTGTACTTTTACTTAAGTAACATTTTGAATGCAGGACTTTTACTTGTAACAGAGTATTTTTATACTGTGGTATTTCTACTTTTACTTAAGTAAAAGATCTGAGTACTTCTTCCACCACTGTTTAATGGTGCATTCCATTGGAAGTCGATAGTTCCGAGTTGGAATTACCGACTTCCAATCTAAATGCATTCCAGTGCGTCTTCTCGGGAAAACATGGCCTTTACCATTAACGTTAACGTTAGCTATCTGACAGCTCTAGTAACATTAGTAGGCTAGTCATACTAGTAGACTTCTATCTAGTAACGAAGCACGAAGTCAACTGAATTACGTTACAAATGGAAACTACAAAGTTGTTTCAACACCTTTTCCTAACACAAAAACTACATATCAAGTAAAATCAAGTTGTATCAAGTACAAATTGATGCTGTGACGTCCTCTTTGTTTATGTTGGAGAACTTGGATGGAATTAATCTTGCCCGAATTTCCGACTGGGAATTCCGACTTGAAGGTCCGTTCTGTTGCACTTTTCCGCGTTGGAAGTCGTTTTTCTCAGAGTTCCGAGAACAATGGAATGCAGCATAATTCCTTTTCGCCTTTACTGTGAACACACTCAGAGCTAGATTTGAATCCTGGGTTGACAGAACGAGTTAACCACCTTCATGAGACCAGTGTCCTATGTCACGAAGCCAGTTCAACACAGTCGCGGTTTCTTTGCGATAGCTGGGCTTCACAAAACCTTAACAATGGCAATCCTCGCCAACTGGTCTCATGAAGGTGGTTATTAACTTGTCAACCCAGGATTTACCTATCCAGCTATGATCGCGTTCACATGAAAAGGGGCAGAAAACTGTGGAAGTTCAGCAAGGGTGCGGGTGGAGAAGAAAGTCTTGTATACAGAAGCAGTTTAGATGGTAAGAGGCAAAGGAAGAGAAGTAGAGAGAGCGGAGAAAGTGGAGAAAGGGAGAGAGGAGAATGGATGAGAACTAGAGGTCTTCACGAGTCTACTCGGACCCTAGGATCCGAGACCCGACCCGGGAGCCGTACAGGTTTGGGTCCACGTTTCATTATGGTCAATCAGGTCTGGGTCAGGTCCCATTCTATTACTGCAGGTCCCGGGTCTGTATCATTATGTGTAATACCCGAGTGGATCCAAGAAGACCCGTGATCAGCGCTGATCACGTGACGAGACGAGAAACCAGACCCGAGTTTCTCTCCTCTCGGACATGCACCGGGTCGAGTCTGTAATATCTCGTGCAAAAACGGGTCGGTATATATATATATATTTTTAAAAATTATCGGATCTCGGAACGAATTTCCTGGGTCCATTAGGGTTCGGGTCCGTCATTTTGGACCCGTGAAGACCTCTAATGAGAACACATACTAGCGAATAAGGAGAAATTTGTGCTTTTCATGGTTGATCACATCACAGGCAGATCAGATAAGATCAAGGTCATTGTGAACAGTGCAGCAAAATATCTTGAAGTTAAGGAATACAGTAGAATACAGAATGCAGTAATGCTTCTCCTTTACTGGGATGCTAGGAGCCTGATTGCCAATGGACAGGAATTCAAAAATACCTAGATGAGTTAGCATTGCACGGAGCCCCTAAAGTCCCGAAAGGTGATATTTTTTTTATCTTGTGCGCACAAGATAATAACTCGTTCCCACAAGATAATTAACTTGTGCGCACAAGATAAAAAAAATATCACCTTTCAGGACTTTAGGGGCTCCATAGCATTGAAACCTGATGTAGGCTAATATGTGTACAAGACATTTGGCCCTCTTTAGATTTTAGGTTATGATTGCATTAGTAATGGTAGACAGACTGGAAATGGTGAACGATGTGCCACTTTTGTAAATCAAACATTGCCTTATAGGCGGACTGCAACAGGAAAGGATCTGAAATATGTTGTAGTGGACATAAGGATAAATTATTTTTGGTTTGGTGATTGTTCATTTCTACAATCCATGTTAACAACTACACTTAGAATAATTGGGGGAAGTTCAGGGGCAAGAGGAAAGACAGGTAATGTGGTGTGGAGCAGTTATTGAAGATGTCATGGAAACACACTGTCACAGGTCACAACTACAGTATGTCTTAGGTCAGTGGTTCTCAACGTGGGGTCCAGGGACCACCAGGGGTCCTTGAGAAGGTTCCAGGGGGTCCCAAGCAAATTGATGAATTGTTAAACTTCACCATTATTTCATTTAGAAGAAGTTAACACAATTAGAGAATGTAGAAGCATGACTGTTTTGATCATAGTTTCACTGTTATCTCTCTACCTACAATACAGATAGTCATGGGATTCTGGACAAAATCATATCTAACAATACAAATATTCTCAGATTTGCATTTGGAGACAAAATCTCTTCAAATGGAGGTCTGTGGCTCTAATGTGGGCTAAATTAGGGGTCTTTGATATGAAAAAGGTTGAGAATCACTGTCTTAGGTGAAGGTAGTGTGTAACCTTTTTAAAAAGGTAGTCTTTGCACAATTGTGTGTGCCAGGTGCTTTGGAGGAGAAGGATAAAATCAAAATCCGTAGACTCCCTCACACTGTCTTCACTTACAAGAATTTTATTTCAAGACACAATGTGTCACCTAAGTCAGTGGTTCTCAACCTTTTTCATTTCAAGGACCCCAATTTAGTCCACATCAGAGCCACAGACCCCCATTTGATGAGATTTTGTCTCTGAGAAATCTGAGAATATTTTTTATTGTTGGATATGATTTTGTCCAGAATTCCATGCCGTATTGACGTATTGTAGGTAGAGAGATAACAGTCAAACTATGATCAAAATAATCATTCTTCTACATTCTCTAATTCTGTAAACTTCTTGTAAATGTAAGTAGTAATGCTGAAGTTTAACAATTGATACATCATCTGGGGACCCCCTGGAACCCCCTCAAGGATCCCTGGTGGTCCCCTGACCCCACGTTGAGAACCACTGACCTAAGTGACCTTTGTCAGGTATCTGAATAAACATTACAATGGGGCCTGTGTATATAGGGGACAGGAAATAAGATGGTCCAATCATACGGCCAAAGTAATCAGGTTCCCTCAAGAGACAAATCAGCACCTAGTGAGGTGTGTGTAACCTTGACCATTTCCTTCTTTGACATGGTATTATCAGTTTAATAGTTTTTAACTTGGTTTGGTCCTTTTCACAAATCCAGGAAGTTGGGCAGAACTGCAGGTGAGATTGTGAATGGTTTAATAAAGGTGAATGTGACACATTCGGAAGCAACAATCGTGTTGAACAGGTCCGGGGATGGTAAAGTACGAGTTAAAAAGGAATGGAAGTATCCAGTATTGAGTAATGGGGCTATTAAAGCAATTTAAACTGAAGAAAAAACAGACATGCTAGTAGAGACATTTGTCAAAGTCCATAGCTCTAACAAAATGTCTGAAGGGAGAAGAGAGAGGGATAGGACTCTGGCTGAGTTTCGGGATCTCCTAGAGAAAGACGAGGAAAGAGATGATACCTTGAACTTTTACAGTTGGTGAATTAAAGCAAGCTGTAAGTAGAGCTGGGTAAAATCACGATAGCACACCTTAGTGATAAAGCCTTAGAATCGTTTTAGAAATATACAATAGAGTATGGCAAGAAGGAAAACCTCAGGAATGGGGTTGTGACTGTTCCAGTAAAAAAGCTAGGTAAGGACCGAACAGGCAATTACAGAACACTCACATGGGAAAACTGCCGGAGAGAATGATAACTGAAAGGCTAACATTACTTGGGATCAAATACGTTTATCTCCGCATCAAAGTGGATTTTGGAAAGGAAGGGGAACAATGGACCCTGTATTGTGTCTACAAGTGAGGAAGGCTCAGATTAACAAAGTTCATTTATTTATATAGCCCTTCATTGCAAGCATTTTTCAAAGGACTTTACAGAGAGCTTAGCAAGATTTAACTACTCAACAATCAATCACAGAAAAAAATGATGTAATACAGCATGCAGCAAAGCAAAACACAAGGAAGCATAACAAAGCACAAAACACAAAATAGCATGTTGGAGAGACATAACAGGCCTACCTAACCTAAATAACCTAGCCTACCTAGCACCACCAACCTTAGACCCACACTGCATACAAGGAAAACTCCCAAGAAAACTTTATTATAAGGGGAAAAAAACTGGAAGAAACCTTGGTGGGCCATGTTAAAGAGGGATCCCCCACCAGGAGCGTGCAATAGGTGCCGGGACAAAACAATAAAATGAACAATAATGGCTTTGCCATCAAGCCATTTTATACGAAAAGTTATGTTTCGAAGTTAAGTTAAGTTTCGAAAGGGAATAAGCCGAATGGGAACACCAAATTTCGAAAAAAAAATCACCAAATATCGCAAACAGTTTTTATGTTCACTTGAGGTGGATTTTTTGGTGTGTCGATAAAGAAGTTATTCGAAAAACGACGTTGGAAATGTATAATAGGAAAATGTAAAAATATGAATATTTATTAATTAATTAATAATTAATTAATTAATAATTACGTTGAGTTACCCTAACCCTGTATTCTGCACAGGTGGCAGGGAAGCAAGAAATACGGCCACCAGAAAATTACAGCAATTATTACTTCTCTGATGGCAAGTAACTCTTGGAAAGCCCTCTATTTTTTATTCAGGAGATTTGTGATCTTGTCTCACACCTACTTATTCGCTTAAAAGACGTTGATGGAAACGCACCTGATTCACATTTTAAGATTGTCGACTTCTCAAAAGATTGCTTAGAATTTGCCGCAAAACCTGAATGGAAACATACCTATAGACATGCAATAGGTACAAGGACAAAGCAATAAAATGGACAATGACATGGACAATGACAATGAGATAAGAAAACAGATGAGACAAATGTTACATTTACATAGAGTAAGCATAATCGCATTAAGACGTGGAGTATTCCGCATTATTGAAAGGCATTTTAAACATGTATATGCCTTAATCGAACCCTGACTCTCTATTGGACTATTTATCTAAGCTTCAAGCGGCAATCCAACTGCTTGAAGATGCACGCTCTGCCTTCCAGCGGTTGCAAACTTGTTTACAGAGGAAAAAGTTGACTGACACCAGAAAAAAGAAGTCCCAACATTTTTGGGGTCAGGCTGAAGCTGTGGGCATCAAAACATTAGTATATTTGCACCTACAATAAAGGCTTCAACTGTCCGTGTGCTCCAGTGACTTCTCCATAGGCCCTTTTCACATTCTGTTTCTCAATGCTTCTGCATTGAGAAACCGGTGCATTACAACATCCTGCTGCCAGCTATGGTCTTCATTAAATCTCTCCACAACCTGCCCAAAATGTTTAATTTGTTACATTCTGTATCTAGTTCTAGTAACTATTACAATTTTGTTGCTTTGGTTGGATTGGTTTGCCAATAAGTCGCAAAAAGGAACTTGCCACAGGAAGTTGTAATGCACCGGTTTAATAATGTCTAATTTAAAATAAGGCCAATAGTCGGATTATTGCTGTCCATGTAAACCAGTGGTTCTCAACGTGGGGTCCGGGGATCACCAGGGGTCCTTGAGGAGGTTCCAGGGGGTCCCCAGCAAATTTATGAATTGTTAAACTTAACCATTATTTAATTGACAAGAAGTTGAGAATGTAGAAGAATGACTATTTTGACCATAGTTTCACTGTTTTCTCTCTACCTACAATACAGATAGTCATAGAATTATGGACAAAATCATATCTAATAATAAAAATATTCTCACATTTGGGTTTGAGAGACAAAATCTCATCAAATGGGGGACCATGGCCCTAATGTGTACTAAATTAGGGTCCTTGATGTGAAAAAGGTTGAGAATCACTGATGTAAACGTTAATGAGAAACTTGATGAGATTGGACTTGGGCCACTGCCAACGTCCACAGAAGCTAGTCCATCGCCACGTAGGAACAATGCATCGGACAGGTGGCTGAAAGAGGAAAAACAGGCAGCCACACACACACAGCTGTGCTAAGCATGAGCCACACACTCAGCAGACATATTCAGCCACAGACACACTCATACAGACAGTAGACGTGAGGGAGAGTGAAGAGATGCAGCAACCAAAATCCAGCCCTACACTGGCTTTCCAAAGGCAGGTTTCCATATTAATACTGTCTAAGCTAACGTAGGAGCAGAGACTGTGGTCTAGTAGCGGTGGTCTTTTTGAGGTGTATGACATGATGAGGAAAGAAGGCTTATTAATCAACCTAAGCAAACTTAGAATTGGAGGACGGATGTTTAACTGGATTAAAGATTCTCTGTTTGAGAGACTGATTGAAGTTAAGAGAGGGTGAGAGTCTGTCAAGCAGATACTTAGCAGAGAATGGTACATCTCAAGGAAGTACGATCAGCGATCAGCCCATTATTGTTTTCTATTATGACTGATGATCTGAATTCAAATGTTGAGAAAATATTGAGCATATTGGGAAAAAGTTGCAAGAAATGTTGCGATAATGTGCAAGAGTGTCCATCGATTTGATGGAGATGTCAATTTTCAGCAGAGAAGACCCAGAGGCTTTTTTTAAGAAATAAAAAAGTCGAATATGATATGAAACTGAGACTTTCTGGCAGACCAACCAAGCGCACACTGCATCTGCACCCTCGATTGTCCAAATCATCAATGCGCTCCTACATTCCGCTCACTTGTTTCTCTAGCCCGTGTGATATCTTCATATATCGTATGCTCCCCTTGTACTCGGGTCAAATGACCCACCCTCACTGTCCCTCCTAGTATAAAGCCTCTTCATTTAATTTTTAACCCAGAATCTATTTTGTATGAAGAAACAACCTGTCATGTATAAACAGCAGTAACTTTGTTTTCCTACCTCACAGTCCAGGAGACTGTATATATTCAGTGTACACCACTCATTTTTACTGTAAAATACACATCATAAGTGGACTGGTACTGAAGCACCTTTATAACATGACCCCACCCCTGAGTCTATTTCTTGCGAGAAAACTCTTTTTCTTGCGAGAAAACTCTATTTCTCACGAGAAAGAGTGCTTCATAGTTACTACAAATAATTTATAAACACTTTAATTAGTCTGTAATTGATTTAATTGTTGTTTAATTGTACAATCTTTGTACCCTGATAAATAAAAGGTAAATGCTTCACATTTTCTAATTGTAAGATCACTAATTGTAAGTCATCAAATTTCATGCAGATAAAAAGAGAATTTAGGAGGTTTTCATCAGTTGTTCCTTTATGGCTGCAAGAACTGTGTCAACTTTAGCATCAATAACCTTTGTGATGTTATCGGTTATTCTGCCCATTGCCTGAAGAATATTCAGGTGGATGTTTACTGCTAGCATCTTCATGATCGTTTCAACATCAGTAGCATTCTGCTGTCCCTTGTCTTCAAGGATAGTCTTGGTCGAGTTTTTCTTGACTCAGGGAATATTCTCGGGTATTCTCGAGAAATAGTTGTCAAGAGTCATTGTAGAGTCACTCTCGTGGTAAATGATTGTTAGTGCCTCGGTCCCATCCCTTATGCTGTTCCCACCTATCGTTCCTCTGTACGTGTGTGTGTGTCTGGTTGTGTTGTGTGTGTGTGTACGCGGCTTCCTCTCTCTCCTCTTCTCTGACTCCAGTGCAGTGTTCTACCTGGCAGTGGCGGGTGCTGCCCTTGCTCTTCACTGCCGCTGTTCCCACCTGGACGCTGAATTACGACTGCTGCCCTTGTCTCACTGAATTTTTAGCGCTGGCCTCAGCCCCTTCTCATCGCCGCATGCTGCCTCTCCTTCTTTTTGTCTCTCTCTGTTTTCTCCTGTCATTATTGTTGCCCATGACTCTGTCAATGTTTTGCCCGGCATCTATTGCACGCTAAGCCGTCCCGGGGGGGAACTATTCCCTATTTGCCTCAGCCCGCCCAAGGTTTCTTCCAAGTTTTCCTACTAAGGTTTCTCTTGGGAGTTTTTCCTTGTGTGCATTAGGGTCTAAGGCTGGGGGTGATGGGTAGGTTAGGCTGTAGAATAGGTAGATTGTTTGTCTTGCTAAAATCTGCTCTTGCCTACCTTGTGTTTTTCGCTATGCTTGTCCTATATAATTTTTATATATAATTTTTTTCACCATTGATTGTGTTTAGTTAGATCTAGCTAGACACATCCTCTGTAAAGTCCTCTGAGACATGTTTGTGATAAAGGGTTACATAAATAAACTTGACTTGACTTGACTTGATGATACTTTCGCCAAGCGAATACGTAAAATAATCCGATAAATTGACAAATACCACCAGAGCTCCATGAAGCATGGTGTCCGCTCTACGATGGCATCATGTTCATGGAAAGACAGTTTCAATCAGAATAAAGAAAGAAAGAAAAAAGAAAGAAAGAAAGAAAGAAAGGAAGAAAGAGTGCATACCTCCGCCGCCACTATGCAATTGTCAAGATATGCCAGTTCCATGTATCGAATTTGAGAATTGTGTTCTCTTTCTAGCTCAGTTTGGTATATCAGCCTATAGGAGAGCATTCTCTAGCAATCCAACCACAGAAGCTCCAATGACACCCTGTCTGTCAAAGACAGACCAATCACAGCAGTGACACCTCCCCCAGTATAAATCACTGCAGTCCACATCACTCTCGCTTTCTTCCCCGCGATTATCACAACCAGCTCAGTCAGTATTTCACTGTTTAAAAGTGATGGGGAGGGAATATTTTTTTGATTGAGAAGAAATTAAGGAATAAATAAGCTTTTATAAAGTTATTTGTTTTTTGTTTGATTACATTTATTTCACTGAATATCAACAATTATAATACAAATTCAATTCATTGTCATACTTTTTGAACAGGTTAGATAAATTGGACAATAATATCATTATTAAACAGGTACTAATACCTTGTCTTTTCTCTTTATAAAGACCGGATACTGCAGGTAAGACTGCAGTATCTTGGGGGGAAAAAAAGTGACTTGACTTGGGACTTGACTTGCCTTAACTAAAGACTCGATTCGACTTGATTGACATAAGCTGTGACTTGATTTGACTTGACTTGCCCAAGAAAAAATGACTTGGGACTTGCTTGAGACTTGGACCAAATGACTTGGGACTTGCTTGAGACTTGGACCAAATGACTTGAGTCACATGTCTGCCAACTGAAGGGGGATATGTATCAGCACCGCCCCTCCCCCTGCCTACAAAAGGGAAGACAGGGCCCAATGTTTCACATTGTCCCAAAAACTGCTGTCTGGTGGGCCACTGTGTTCTCCCGACCCACTGCTGTTCAGTCGTTTGGGCACAAGTTCCCCCCGTGCTTCCTGTTTCCCCTAAGTGGGGATTCGGCGAGCAATCAAAATTGACCCAGGAGAAAAAACCCAAGAGGGCTTCTGCTCTTGGTATTTCACAGGTCCAAAAATGGGAGGAGGGCCGCGCCCCATCCTAGACCTGTGTGTCCTGAACAGTTGATCTCAGAAAGTACAAGTTCAGGATGTTCACTCTCACAATGTCGTCTCGTGCTGTAGGCCAATACTCAGGTGACTGGTTTACATCAATTGATCTCCAGGGTGCTTATTTTCACATTCGATGCTCTCGATGCTCGAAGCTGCTATTTGTGACTTGGGCTTTACCGCACAGGGACCAGTAGACCTATTTCATGGCAGCAGCAATCCCACTGGATAGTGGGTTCTATCTGACTGGGAACAGTGGCTTATAGGCTCAGATGGGTTTGAGAGCCCATTCCGATCGGGGCATGACCACCTTGGGCCCTGTTCAGAGGAGTTTCCGTTCAGGACATCTGTGCGGCGGAAAGTTGGGCTTTGCGGCACATATTTGTCAGATTTCATAGACCTGATTTCACGGTGCCATGCCATTGTTCTGACGGCCCATTATTTCGAAACCCCAATAGTCAGAAAACTCCATGCCTGGCTCCATCCACAACTGTGGCTTCTGACAGCTTTGACCGTAAGCTTGTTCTAACCCTAACCTCAGTGACCCCATGCCTCAACCCAACCACCGGGATAACGGGCTGTCGGACAAATGGGCTTTCGGTCCAATGGGTGGACATTTTTCAGACTATTGGGGTTTCGGAAAAATGGGCCGTCGGAACAATGGGCAGTCCCCGATTTCACGGCGCCCTCACTGGCTCATTCTGCCCTCCATGTGGCCGCTGTCTGATTTACACCTCGTATTATTCTGCACTGTCTGTTGAAGATTTAGGTTTGGCTTTGGAGAGCTTGGTGCAATACTTAAATATCACCTATAGGCTAAGAGCTTCCATGGTTGGATCGCTAGAGCGTGCTCTCCTATAGGCTGAGGTACCTCACTTATCAGAGAACCGTGGGTTACGTGATGTAACCTAATGTTACTGTAGTTCCCCGGTGCTATCCTGCTCAGTTGATGGCGGTAATGCACTAAATGTTGTTTGCCAAACGGCATAAACCAAGAAGAAGATGAAGAAGATGAAGCAGCAGCAGTAGAAGTAGCATAAATTAGATTGAATTCTCTTGTTCTTGTGTATTCTTGCTGTATTTTGTGTTGTGTATTTGTATTTGTATTGTATGTCTGTGTGTATTTGCATTGTATGTCTATTTCTTTCCAAAAAAACATAAAAATATATATATAGCAGAAGCAACAGAAGAAGAAGTAGTAGAAGCAGAAGAAAGCGACGACGAACCTGGACCAATCAGCGCTCTGTTTGGAGACAGTAGGCGGGACCCAGTTCGAGGAAAGCGTACGCGTGCACAGATTACGTCGCGCGGTCCCGCTGCTGGTACTGGTGTCACGAGCCCTGTCCAAGCCGCGGAGAGGAGGCTGGAGAATTAGACTACACATAAATTATAGAGGACATCATATTTACCACATTTAGCCAGTGTTAACGATACCTGGGCTATAATTTCATATCGCTGAATGGGAATTAAGACGGTTTGCTGAGTGATTACGGTCAACTGGTGATGTATTCCAGTATTTGAATGATATTGCTAGCCAGCTAGCTAGCTAGCTGTTTAGCTAGCTTGACCGTGCGTGACTCGAAGCTAACTTACATTCTCGGACATTATTTTCACCAACAATTATCTGCCTGCATTTTTCGTAGAAATATCCCTATACTGGGTGGATTACTTTACGCTGAGTCTTACTGTAGATGTTGTGCACTGTCACAGTCAGCAGCACACGTCGCTTCTAATCCGAGATAAGAAAAGGATTGAATGAAATAGCTGCCCTAGCCAGCGGAAACGAGCCAGTTAACGGGGATACCCTGCTGCTGGTTGATCGACCACCGCCATCCAGCTAATCTAGCAAATGCTATCTGGAATAGCCACCCACAAGCCTACAGCGAGCCTGATAGCTAATCATAAAGTTCTAGCTAACGACTGGAACTGTTACGTAGCTAGCTGCCACTGTTCGAGGGCTTATTAGCTGGCCTTACTAGCCAACTAGTACACACTAGTACACCATCTTCCACCCAAGGGCGGTTTGAAGCTGACCAACATCAGTTTATTTCTACGGATAAGGCCGGAGTGAGGACAGAAACCTGGAAAAATGCCGGCTGTGTCGAAGGGAGACGGAATGCGCGGATTAGCGGTGTTCATATCGGACATTAGAAATTGTAAGTGCCGCTTTCTTTCAGTCTGTATGCCAACTGCTGTCACTAAATTGCAACCATTGATGTTAACGTTAGCTGTCCTGTTGCTGAGTGTAGTCAGTTTACTTGCTTATTAACGAAATGATCTGGGGGCTTCACGGCATAAGGGAGGTCATTTGCTGCATACCACCATCGTTATTATGAGTGGTTCACGGTGTGTGTAGATGGTGTAGCCACTTGACGTTTCTGTTTTTGCTAACAACTAACTAGCCTACATTATAATGCAGCAGACGTGTCCTGTCAGCAACGTTGGACTTAACGTCACACTCTGCAGCATAAGTAACGGATACATCTGATAGTGGGATTTAGAGAACAAGGCCTTCTGTTTTTGAGCGAGCCACTACTTACAGTGGCGCGCTTCTATGTGTTGGGTTTTTGAGATTATGCTCTTATCAAGGCTGCAGGCTTGGTCGAACTGAGTGACAATGTATACCGGTTCGTCAGACCAGACCTACTCCCATACCCCATACCCCACCTCATAGACACCCCCCCCCCCCCCCCCAAAAAAAAAAAAAAAAAAAAACACACACCACAATGGTTCTCTGCAACTCATACTTGTTACAATATAGCATACACACAAGCCCTGGTTTATCATATTACATTTCTTAGTGTCTTGGGATAGGCCTATCAATTGCCACTGGGGTAAAAACTTGAACATAAAGTTTTTCTGTGACATTGGTCAAATTTTCCTTTGCTAGTATCTTTGGCTAGTCACAATGACCTTGAATATATTTCCATACATATTCCATGTTGTCTCTGCAGTTGGAAGGATTAGTCATTTAAATGCAATAGTGTTGTGACTATGTAGCTACATGGCCCCCTTTACACCTGGCATTACCATGTGCCAGGTGTAATATCCAGACTGTGTCTACATATGAGTAAGCCTTTTCTCTCACAAAACGCAGATCGCAGAGTCACTTGTCACACGTCACTTGCTGTCTTAATATTTCCATCCTTTAGAAAGATAGTAAGTGCTTGGGAAGTCGATGGTGTGTATGCACCTTTTTTTTTTACATTTTAAAACTGAGGAAGAACTCCTTTGAGGTATATCATTGGTAATAGCTGACAAGGAGGTAGTTTTATGCAGCTTCTCATTACTATCAATCTAGTCTCACTTGTTCCCCACCCATAAGTATCCTGATACATTGTTATTTTCAATACTTTTTTAATTTCCGTTTTAAATCACTATCCAAGTTGTCTGCCATGTCTTTGCTTAGTGCGCTAGGGATGCTCCAATCTGGATTTTTGGACCTGATACGGATTGTCGATATTCTGCCATCTGTATCTGCTGATACCCTGCCAATACCGATTTTTTTTCCAGTGTGTGTTTTTTTTTTTTTTTTGGGGGGGGGGGGAATAGGAGAATGTTCATATTTTTGCAGAACCATTATTGAGTTAGGATAGGCTATTATAGGAATATTTCACACAAAAAAGAAAATCTGGTCATTGTGTACTCACCTTGATGTCAGTTGAAAGATAGGCATACAGTTTAGAGTTCCAAAAATGTCAAAAAAGGACTATAACATTACTTGTGCAGCTACGGCAGCATAGTCCAGGTGTTCTGAATTCAAACTGTTGCACTATGAGTTCAATATTTCCCTTATTATTTTCAAGATATCCCACACTCAGGGAGCTGCGGTCGCCCTACAGTGATCTGGTGGAAGAGTTTTGCTGCCTTCATTTGCTCCTCGTAAGCTCGTACTTCCGAGTTTGACAGTCGTAAATAGGCTACAACTTGTAGCCAACGTGTATTCAAGTACTTTTCAGGGTTTGAGCGACATGGGTTTTTTAAGGCCGGGCCGATACTTTTTAACTGAATCTGGGCGATATTTTGTGCCGATATTCACTATCTTTAAATTTGAAAATTACTGTCCAGAAAAATAAACAAGAACACGATTACTAGAGTAAATCCCTTTTTAACGAAATGTTTGAATAAACAAAATTAATTAAGAGAATATTGAAAATTGCAAATAGAGTCGGTGGTGCTTCCCTCCCCAACGCCGGGCATACTGGTTATACCACCTTTCACCACTAGATATATATATATCAAAGTCAGTCACGAAAACAAAAGTGAAACTTAAAATTTTACAATTTGCTCCAAACTCGTATGTGTTAGTAAAGGTAGGCCTATTTGTAAACAGTGACACTTTTTAATCAGAGATTGATAACACTGCTCAACCCTCAGAGAGTTAATGTGAGTGCAGTGCAGATTCTGGCGTATTGCCCTTGTTTACCATTGGATTCTACTGGACACTATTGTCACTGTAGGCAAAGACAAAGTTAATCCTATTTGTCCTAATCCACCATATTAGTGATCAGTATGTTGATAAGATAGCACTTTTTGGATCCAGTTGGGGAAATTCAGGTGCCACAGCAGCATTTAGTAGCCTAACTTGAACATGGAAGCTCTGAACTGAACATGTGCTTTTATTTTTCGGATTACAAAATAACGGTATTCCCGGTGTGGGGCTAGTAACTCCGGTGTTGACTCCAAGACAGCATGCCACCGGGAACACCGCCCTCCGTGACAACCCTATTGCAAATGCAAAATAAAAGTGCCTGAGAGACCTAACGGCCCCGCAACGTTGAATTTTTGTGGAAGCGGCTTTGCCGGGAATCGAACTTGCGTCTCCCGCTTGAGAGTCTGCAGTCTCACTCCCACGGCTCACTTGACCACAGTGTTTTGGGAATTAGCCTTATCCCTCAGAACTAACATGTTGGTCGAACATGTACTGTACCATTAATTGAGGTTGTGAGGAGACACGACACAAGATATTGGATCATTATCAGCAGATATGTACCGTTTACCACTCTTATGTAGAACAAATGGCCATGAAAAGGAAAACCAGTCTTCACTTCCACATAAACACATTACTATAAAATATAAATAATGAATATGCATACGTGTGTGAATGTATATAGGCCTATACATATATATATTAGGGGTGTAATGGTTCAGAAAACTCTGGTTTGATTCACGGTTTTGGGGTCACGGTTTCCGTTTGATATATATATAGCCTATGCAACAAAGACCTAAATAAATCAAAGGAATAGTTCACCAAAAAATTTAAATTCGGTTGTTATCTGCTCATCCTCATGCCAGTACAAAATCGGACAAGTGTTTTTTTTCTTCATATAACTAACCAGGAGTTCACCAGCCTCACTGCTGGAGAAGCTTTCTTCCAAACAATTGCAGTAAATAGGGCAAAAAATGTCCATAAATGTAACTATACAGCTCGTGAAGCATAATCCAAGTCTTGTGACGCCATGCGATCGCTCTGTGGGTGGGGAAAAAATGAAATTTGGTCAATTATTTAATGCAAATCCCTCCATTGTATTCAGCTTCCGCATTACTGAACGTCCCCCCCTATTCCTTGATTGAAGAAATGAAATCTGAATGAGATGGGGAGAGATTGTCCTACTGATTGTGAATTGAGAAGGGTCTTAAACTGAGGACTTGAGGGTACATGACTCCAGAGGCAGAGTCTTTTTTTTGTCTTTTGACCTCATAAATATGAATTCCGATCAGCGCAGGCCATGATCTCAGATTCTTCGTGTCCAGATTGTCACCCCAGGTGTTGCCCTGCTTCCTCCCTCCCACCAGGTAAGAGCAAGGAAGCCGAGATCAAACGGATCAACAAGGAGCTGGCCAACATTCGCTCAAAGTTTAAGGGGGACAAGGCTCTGGATGGCTACAGCAAGAAGAAGTACGTCTGCAAGCTGCTCTTCATCTTTCTGCTCGGCCATGACATCGACTTCGGACACATGGAGGCTGTCAACCTACTCAGCTCCAACAAGTACACAGAGAAACAGATCGTAAGTCTTCTGCTGTTTTGTGTGTGTGTGTGTGTGTGTATTACAACACTGGTGAAATTTTGTCAGCTTTTGTCTATATGTTCGCTGTGTCTGGTGGTTCTGGTTTTTGTAGTCATCCCCAAATGTGCGATCACATTGAAGCCATTGTTTGAACAGCAATTTGTCTCTGTTGACAGAACTGGAGATCAATGAACTGTGTGTCATCGTCCACGTATTTGCTGGAAATCACAGGCCCTCAAACCTTGGTTGTAATAATGAGATTTTGTTTCTGCATATGATTAGGGCTGAACGATTTTGAAATTTGATTTTGAATGATAATTTTTACATCATTATTCTCATTTTCATTGAAAAACGTATTCAAATGATTATGGTGTGATTTTTGCGGGGATCTGTACCAAACAAAGATGTTTTCTTAAGTCTGTAGAATATGATGTGTAGGCCAGGACATCTCTGCAGCACCACAATATTTCATTTAAAATGGTATTTTGACACATTTCACCTTTAACAAATATTGCGCCTCCTGCGATTTGAAAATTGCAGTAGGCCATATTGCGATTTCGATAAAATTTTTGATAAAATTTTGATAAAATTTTGATTAATTGTTCAGCCCTAGTTATGTAACAGTACTTTATTTATTATTTGGTCAGTTATTTACACTGAAGGTTATCTCGTTTTAAATTTATAAACAGAATGTTTTAGTATTGTTTTATGTATTGCAGCAGTCTTATAAATCCTACGAATTATCATTCGTATTTTGGTCTGTTCTTTTGCCCTGCTGCAGTTTTTTTAAACAATAGAATTGTTGTTCCCATATTATTTACGTGTATACAGCTGTGTAATTATAGAAGGGAAAAAAACGGTCAATATCGGATCGGTACTCGGTATCAGTCGATACTCAAAATTCTGGTATCGGATCATCAGTGAAAAAAACGGTATCGATGCATCCCTAATCACCAGTGATTTGTATTACTTGTGGAGATAATTGGTGATTTTAATCCTCTGCCAATAAGCCTGGTCTGTAATTTGAAAAGTAAAAACTCGAGCGCTCCAACAAGATGGCACTCAGCAGAACATATGGCTGTCAAGATATTGACAAGATATGCCGGTTCCGCATGCCGGATTTTCACCAAAATATCTGTACTATATCTGTTCAGTGGCCATTAGGGGTGGTAGTTTTGGAAAAATTGGCAGGGCGCTTGTGTCTAAACTGAAAATGAGCTCTCCGATGCCCCCATGTTGTTTGATTGGGCCAATAATGGAGGGTTTGCCTCTTCTTATGTCTCCTGATAGGCCACAAAGTTTGATGGTGTTGCGTGAATCCGTTAGGAAGTCACATGCATTTTTATGAGGAGCCACACCCACTGCCACACGCCCCTTTGGCCAATTGGTGTGAAAAGTTAATCACTAATACTTTGACCTATGACCAACATTTCCATAAAGTTTCATGGTGTTGCATGAATCTATTCAGAAGGTACATATCATTTTTTGAGAAACCACGCCCACTGGTGAACTTTCCACACAATTTCATGCAAATCCATTCAGAACTTTTGGAGTTATCCTGCTAGGAGATTAATGATACCGCATTGTCATTTGTGTTTTTGGCTTGAGAACAAGGCTTTTTAGCCTTTGTAGCTGAAGTATGTTGCAATGCCAGTTGCTTGCCCATAGCACCATCCTCCTTTGTGGAGGCTGAAAATGCAAGAGAGCTCAGAACTTGAGGGAAGTAGAAATAGTTTAATACGTTATTACAGAACAGGCACCTCAGCCACTATGGCTATTTCTGTTGATTCTGTAGCTGTCAGACCATTTAGACAGGAAGAGGAAATGTTGACAAGGCAGAATAGTGATGTGTCAGGATTTCTGACCCAAGTTGTGGGAACGTAGACCACTATATCAACCAAGACTGCAAGAGTATATTTTACTGCATTGACCATTTACATGAGTTCCTTAGATATGTCTGCAGTTAAATTTTCTCACCCACAGTTATGTCTGTTATGTCATGTGTACAGCAGCTGCTTCATGTTAGAGGGTAAAGCAGGTAGTGAGCAGTGAGGCCTTAGGATGGCAACAGTCAACAATCATGATGAGAACTTTGGAAAGCATTTAACCTCTAGTTGAAATATTGTCTAGTAAAAAAAACAAACTGATTACTGAGCAAAATAAAAAATCTTGCGTCTTGTAAACACATGCAGTAGTTGAGTCTCCATTTCAAGGATGGATAGAGATGGATGGATGGTCATTCATAAGGAATGTATATCAATCAGGCCACTGTAGCACTGCATGTTGTAGGCTAATGAAGAAGACCTGATAAATGAGCTTTTTGTCAAGCTCATTAAGCCAGTGTAGGCTCACAGGACTAACCCTAAACCTTGTCATCAACACCTAGCTTCACACTCTGACTTATTGTGACACGAACTTCCATACCAGTTCCAAAACTTTTTATACTGTAAGTATTTTATAATGTGATAGTTGCTCGTTTTCTGTTTTACACGTTGCACTTTGCTTTTTTTAAACAAAATCATTTTCTCAATTAAAAATTCAGAGAAATTCATATTTTCATATTCTTGAGTGTTCTTGTGTAGATTTCTATGAGAAATGCTAGGAGCGGTGTGTATTTGAGAGGAAATGTGGCCGTGTGATTGGCTAGTGCCAGGACCTGCCTTTCATAGCCTGTACTGTCCACCCACTATAACGTTTCCTTTGACTTCCTCTTTTTCACTTTCCCACTTCCTTCCTTAACCATCATCCTCCATTATCGACCTCGCCTTGTCTGTTATTACTCACTGCCTTCACCCTTCCTGCTTCCCACTTCCTCCTCTCCCTCTGTTTTCATATTGCATCCAACCCTCCTTATGCTTTATTTCACTTATTTCAATGCCTCACCCGTTTTCCCCCAATTTTCACATCTCTACTCGTCTTCGCCACTGTCTCCACCCTCCTCTCGTCCCGTTGGTCTCCACCCTCCTTATTTCCCCTCCTCCCGCCACTCGTGTTTCCTTCACCCAGGGGTACCTGTTCATCTCAGTGCTGGTGAACAGCAACAGTGAGCTGATCCGTCTGATCAACAACGCCATCAAGAACGACTTGTCCAGCCGGAACCCCACCTTCATGTGCCTGGCCCTGCACTGCATCGCCAACGTTGGCAGCCGTGAGATGGCCGAGGCCTTCGCCAGCGAGATCCCCCGCATCCTGGTCGCTGGGTAAGTGTGGATGGTGGGTGGGTGGGTGGGTGGGGGTGGGGGGGGGGGCTTGGCGGTATACTGAAAATTCAGTGACGTGATGTGCTGTCATCGCAATGAATCTCAGGGCTTTCAATTCGTTCTCGTCGGTCAAGTCACCGTCTGATGCGTCCTTGATATTTTTGAGGTTGGCTAGGAAGCTTCCGGCTTTTCTCTCCGTCCTCCATCCTGTCGTTCTTTTTGCTTTGGAATCGTGCTTCGGCAATTGGATATTACGTAAAACGCGTCATGGAGGACACAAGACAGCACAAGAACGCATATTAGGGCTGGGCGATATATCGATATTATATTGATATCGTGATATGAGACTAGATATCGTCTTAGATTTTGGATATCGTAATATCGTGATATGGCATAAGTGTCTTTTCCTGGTTTTAAAGGCTGCATTACAGTAAAGTGATGTCATTTTCTGAACTTACCAGACTGTTCTAAAACAGGGAAGGAAACCCTGTCTTTGCATTTTATTTTGATCACAGTCTTGTTTTAATGAAAGTGCTTGTGACATCTCACATGTGGCTTTGACTTACAACTGAACATTTAGCCTACTTTGTAGAAAATACCGAGATATATATCGTGTATCGCCATTCAGCCTAAAAATACCGAGATATGATTTTTGGTCCATATCGCCCAGCCCTAACGCATATTGATAATCAACTTGACAAACGGCATTTAGTAAATGGCAGGCAGGCACAGGTGTTATCAATTATCAATCAGTACTTCAACACCCAATAGCTACGTTTTTGTTTTTTTCCCCCACTTTCTTTATTGTACACAAGTTCATATACAAAGGTACAAACAGATACATAGACAATAGAGACAAAGATAAAAAATAACAAACAAAAAACACATTTTACAGTGCCAGAGTTTATGGTATATGCAGCATATTATATTCGCTTAATAACTTTAAGGTCTTAATAGCTTTTTTGTTTTTAACATTAGATAAAATGGTGCTATATTGTTTAAATTCATGAATAAAGTGCAGGAAAGTTGGCTTGGTTCCTGACCATTTTTTCTTATGAATATGGAATTTTCCAAAAATAATAAATAGTTGTATGATATACAGCGTGTTATTTCTAATATTATCTTGACTAAAATATAGCATTACATCAAACATATCTATTTCAACATTCATCTTAAGTTTCTTTTTTTGAAAGTTGGTCACATCAATCCAGAACATTCTTGTATATATATACAGTGAAAAAATAGATGGGAAATACTCTCTTTTTTTTCTAGTCCACACCCAATAGCTACTTACTAATAACTGTGATCGAGGGTCACAAAATGCTAACAGGCTAACAAAGGCAAACGGTAATATCTGTACTGTTTACATTTACTGACCCTCGATCAAATCCCTGTTTTTTATAGTTGCGCGGTCGTCTGACAACAGAAACGGAAAGATATGTCAGTGACAACACTTGTATTGTGTTATACATTATGTTGAAACACAAAATAAGTGATCACAGACAGAGTTATGGGCGACAGCAAGTTGGCTTTTTACCATCGCTGGCAATGGTGAGAACCGATCTATAACCTGCGGAAGTACAGCAGCCTGGAGTAAACACTGGTGAAAACAGTAGAAACAAAAGGACACACAAGCAATTTGCAAACGTGTCATAGAATATGATATATAATATAAGTGTATGGCAAAGAAACTCGAGGCCGATGAGAAGTGCAAGCATTATTTATTTTGACAATAAACAGATGTTAGACGCATTAATTCAAATTAGACAAATAATCAACAGAATTCTTATAGGTTAAAGTTTTGAATGAATTTTCACTTTAATTTCCAATTTTAAGGCATGGGTTGTAATATATTTTGTTGACAGAGAGCCATGGTGCTGGTGGTAAATGCGGTATTCGTGATATTGTGAACCAGGATATATCTACATATATATATTAAAATATTAAAATTAAAAAGTTAAAACATTAGTATTGTGTTGTTTCAAAATGAATATGAACTTGTTTTCTTTGCATTATTTGAGGTCATGAAAAAATGTTTTTTGTTATTTTGACCAGTTGTCATTTTCTGCAAATAAATGCTCCAAAAAGACAATATTTTTATTTGGAATTTGGGAGAAATGTTGTCAGTAGTTTATAGAATAAAACAAAAATATTAATTTTACTCATTTTACTCAAACACATACCTATAAATAGTAAAAACCAGAGAAACTGATATTTTTGCAGTGGTCTCTTAATTTTTTCCAGAGCTGTATATATATGGTTTCATTTATCGTAATCAAAATTAATGTGAGTGTGAATGGTAAATATCAATTTTGAATTTCTTTCCTGGCTTGCTGATGTGAATATGATGTACCATAGTGACACCATGGACAGTGTGAAGCAGTCGGCCGCCCTGTGTCTGCTGCGTCTTTATAAGACCTCTCCTGACCTGGTGCTAATGGGGGAGTGGACATCCCGTGTGGTGCACCTCCTCAATGACCAGCACATGGTGAGACCACAGCCTTGACCTCTTGACTCTCCCTTAAAGGATAATTCTGTATTTTCAACCTTGGCTTCATTTTCCTAGTTTTTGCCGTCATGCTGATCGATTCTGATCAACATTTCAGCAGTTGTAGAGCTGCTTTTGTCTTAGTTTGCAGGCTGCTCTCCAATACAGTCCAAATTCCCAAGCTAAAAAAGTGATTAAAACATGCCCTTTCAAGTAGGGATGCACATTTTCAAAAAAAAATCTTTTGCATCGATTTGCACAATGTTAGTTAGTGATCAAATATCGATGTTTGTTAGGCCCAAGTAAATTACAACCCCCCCCCCCCCCCAAAAAAAAAGAAAACACGCGCGCCACACACTTCGAATCGAAGCATTATCCAGACAAACAACGCAAGTCACTCTGACAAGCATATTGAAGCTCAGTTAGATTCTCACTATTACAATCAAATTACAAAAGAGCGATTAATATCTCCTAATTTTTCTCCAACGAGTTAAACATGTGAATGCTTTCAAGTTGAACTAATAAAATCCCGTTCTTTCGATATGCTGTGAACAGTGTTTATTTTGTAGTTATTTTACTTTATTACTTGCTTTAAATAGTAGTAATAGTAATATCTAATTACTTTGCTAAGTTAGACTTTATGAAAAGTAAGTCATTGGGGGTGTCCTGGTGGCTCAGTTGGCGCATACCACATAACAGCAACTTTTTCCTATCTATCTCTACTGTCAATTATCCAAAATAAAGACAAAATGCCCAAAAAATAATATATATGCCACTCTTATCCTCGCTCTTATTGTATAGATCATCTCTGAGTACACAATCTACTGTTATATAAAGAAAACATCAACCTCTGAAAGGCAAAGTAGGTAATGAACAGCAGATGGTGTTCACAATGTGTTGTGGACACCAAGTGCTTTCAATTAAAATCTTCAGTATGATACTGAATGGTAATGGCAAGTGCTATTTCAACACTGTGTAAGTCCTTAGTATAATGTCGGGCACAAAGCTCTTTTACAGTTATCTAAAAAATGATCTTCAGTGCATAGAGTTTGCTCCCATTTTCTTCAAATTATGTCAGTGGAAATAACCAATAATCCAGTTAGCAACATTAATGATATATCTAAGAATAACGCAAATAGGTCTATAAAGGATACACTTAGCAGTCTCAAGGTACAAAATGATATCAAACAGAGATGTTATGAAATGATTAAGACAGAGGGAATTCCTGGCCCATCAAAAGTGCAAAAAGGATAGCTTAAGGCTATGTTATATCAATTTTACTGCATTATAACTCAGTCAAACAAATGTTACTCTGTTACCCCCAACATTGTGAACGTGGCAGAAGACCGGCAGCCAGCAGAGTAAGCAAGAACAATGTAAAAAATGATCAAATGAACTATTATACCTGAAATGGCGTGTGATAATTGTTCAATGAAAGACATTTAAACATGTAACTGTAGTGTGTGTGTGTTACTGTGTTGAACACGCATTTTAATCGTTTTTTGGGGTTTGATGGTTTGAGTTTTGGTTAGTTTTGGTTTGGTAATTTTGATCAAAATTGATTGACATGATGGCAAAAACTAGGAAAATAAAGTTTGAAAATAACCAGAATTGTCCTTGAAACGAACGTTACGTTGATTGTTTCATTGGACCTTGGAAAGGCTAACACTAATAGCAATAAAAAGTGAATGTTTTGCCACAAAAAAGTAATCACATTAGCTTGTAACAATAGAAGAGGGCAGTCTAGCTAACCGTTCTTACCATTGATTTCATAACACATCCATGGTGGCCGTTCTTCTTCTTCTTCCTGTCAAGTTGATGGCAAATTGTCCGTGGAGGCGATCAGTGGCCAATCAGAATAGAAAGAATAATCAAAATCAGAAGTTGTTTTAACATAAAAAATTGTTTTTGAATTGATGAAATATTTGTTGCAACCCTGGTATTGGCTGAGCTATAATGCACCCGTGAGACTGTCCATTTAGTTTTTCTTTGTGTGTGTGTGTGTGTGTGTGTGTGTGTGTGTGTGTGTGTGTGCGTGTGTGTGTGGGGTGGGTTCCAGGGCGTGGTGACAGCAGCCATCTCTCTCATCACCTGTCTGAGCCAGAAGAACCCAGACGAGTTCAAGACCTGCGTGTCCCTGGCCGTTTCCCGACTCAGCAGGGTGCGTGGACCTGAGAATAAATTCTACTAATGTCTATTTGATTTCCAGCCTCACAAAGCAGGCTTTCTGAGGTGTTTTTTTTTATTATCCAAGCCTAACACTGACATATATGACCTTTGACCTTACTTGCCATTCACCTGCGTTGATCAGAAGTAATCTATGGAGTGATATGGTATATTTAAGTAGGGGCAAGATGACTATCTGTGTAAATCATCTAATGGTAAAAGTCTGGAATTCTGGAATTGAAAATGACTAGGAACTGCAAATGAAAGACCACCTAGCAAATGAGCTCATAATTGAATGAATGTCATTTTTTTCAAGAAATAGAATATTTACATTACATATACACTACAGCAGTGGTTCTCAATGTGGGGTCCGGGGACCACCAAGGGTCCTTGAGGGGGTTCCAGAGGGTCCCCAGCAAACTGATCTATTGTTAAACTTCACCATTATTTCATTTACAAGAAGTGAACACAATTAGAGAATGTAGAAGAATGACTATTTCGATTTTTTAGATTCACTGTTATCTCTCTACCTACAGTACAGATATTCATGGAATTCCGGACAAAATGATATCGAACAATATAAGTATTCTCAGATTTGGGTTGAGGAGACAAAATCTCACCAAATGGGGGGTCTGTGGCCCTAATGTGGACTAAATTAGGGGTCCTTGATGTGAAAACGTTTGAGAATCACTGCACTACAGTATTGCAATAGACTACGCATTAGTGCCCATGGATGCCATTGTTGTCACTCCCAGCTGAGATGACTGGAGCCTCTGGTAGACTGTAGTGTCAGCTCACCTTTTTGTTGATATTCACAAATGATTTCCCCTCTTGGCATGACGGCTTTTCAGAGAAGATTTCACACCATCTCAAACAGGAACTTGTGTGTGTGTGTAAAGTGTCTCGAGGACACCGATGAAACGTCCGTAGACCGAATCCATGTGTTTTGTCTTGGGGCGTCCAGATCGTGTCGTCGGCCTCCACCGACCTTCAGGACTACACCTACTACTTTGTCCCGGCGCCGTGGCTTTCCTGCAAGCTGCTGCGCCTGCTGCAGTGCTACCCGCCGCCAGAGGACGGCGCCGTCAAGGGCCGCCTGGTGGAGTGTCTGGAGACCATCCTCAACAAGGCCCAGGAACCGCCCAAGTCCAAGAAGGTGCAGCACTCCAATGCCAAGAACGCCATCCTGTTCGAGGCCATCTCCCTCATCATCCACTATGACAGGTGGGCACTTCAACAACAAAACTGTACTGTACAGAGCTACAAAGGCGCTACATTTTGGTGAATCTGAAATAGGTCGTTCTTGTGATTTGCGCAGATCCGATGAACTTTTATTTTGTTCTGATTCTCCTGTCACTATTTTCGGTCTTGATGATGTCCAGACGGGAACAATTTCCTGGTGCTCTTTTTCTCACACTTTTCATAGTAGTGACTCACATTGGTGTCTTTCATAAGCTATGTTAAATCAGAAACAGGCTGGTTTAGCCAGATTTGTTCCTTTATTTTGGTTTGTAAACTAGGTCTTAAGAAGTCTTAGATTTGGCCCTCTGAAACCTGCAGATAACCTGATATTGCTTTTTCACATAAACCAAAGTTACTTTGAAAATCAGATTTCTACCAGTCATAGAGATGTATACACGCTATAAAGCCAACTACTAACCTAACTTTCCACTTTTACCCATTTCCCGTTGATGTATAGCACAAGTAATAGAAGGCAGCCATGATGTCACTGCATCTTTACCTGTCTAACTGAATGAAATCAGGAGGACATTCTAATTTGATGTGTCCTTTACGTCAGTGGTTCTCAACGTGGGCTCTGGGGACCCCCAGGGGTCCTTGAGGGGGTTCCAAGGGGTCCCCATCAAATTGATGAATTGTTAAACTTCAGCATTATTTCATTTACAAGCAGTTAACACAATTAGAGAATGTAGAAGAATGACTGTTTTGATCATAGTTTCACTGTCTCTCTCTCTACCTACAGTACAGATAGTCATAGAATTCTGGAGAAAATCATATCTAACAATAAAGATATTGTCAGATTTGAGTCTAAGAGACAAAATCTCATCAAATGGGGCTCTAATGTGGATTAAATTAGGGGTCCTTGATATGAAAAAGGTTGAGAATCACTGCTTTACGTGACTGAGTCGATGGCTGACCAACACGGCCTTTAAGTGTGTCTGTGAAAGTCCCTGAAAAGCACCAGAACTAGTACCGTTATGTGGTACTTTCTACACTAAGTAATGACATTTAGGGAATATCAAGTTGAGTTTGAGTGCTCGTAAGTGTGAGTTTTGTTCCCTGTTCCCCAGTGAGCCCAACCTACTGGTACGGGCCTGTAACCAGCTGGGCCAGTTCCTGCAGCACAGGGAGACCAACCTGCGCTACCTTGCTCTGGAGAGCATGTGCACTCTGGCCAGCTCGGAGTTTTCCCACGAAGCCGTCAAGACGCACATCGAGACAGTCATCAATGCCCTCAAGGTGACACCCTCCCACCTGACCCTGCACCCACATTCAAACAACAGCTTAGATCAGGTTTTCCCACCACCACAACCACACAAACAAAAAAAAAGTCTTGCTAAAATTAACTTTGAACTAGGCTATGTATTGGAGCTGATGTTTTTATGTGTGGCCCAGTAGAGAGGCAGTGTTTCTTCTGAATAGAATAGCTGACTGCAGTCAATGCATAAATTAACATGAATTTACAATTATAAGGTGTTTGTAAATGTCTTAAATACAATTGAGGCAACAAGAACTGGACAGAAGGGCTTAAGGTACATGGTCTTTCGTTCAATTTCACATTTTTCATCTGATTCAAAGAGACACACACCAACCCACAGTAGTTATAAAGTAAAAGCACAATAAGGTATCCACTTTATATACAGATTTGAATTAGCATTTGCTTTTAATCATTCATTTAGACAACAGATTTGGAAATCACAACAACCCAGTATCCTTATTTCATGGTGATATGGTTCTACTGAAAGATGATAAACGACATAGAATTATTATCTGTCATATTCAAGTTAGACTAAGGCTAACTAAATGATAAATGGACATACTAACAACATACTGACAGTTGTCACGAAAGGTGGCAATACAGATAGTCATCTCCGAACACATCACCCTGCCATGGAAGTCAAAATAGGTCAGTTGTATGAGAAATATTTGATACAATATATTGATAATTCAATATGGGCATTCCGGTGTTAAATACGACCAGATTGTTTGCGAATCACGGCTGTGACTTTGATAGTGCTTAAACAGCCCTCTAGTGGCTAAAGGCTGTATCACGGGTATGACTGGGGTTGAGGAGGGAAGCGCCACAGTTTGTCATAAATATTATAAACTGTGTATTGTAAACATCTCCAAATAAATGAGATTGATGAGATGAGATGAGACATCAATTGCAGACACTATCCATTCTGTGTTTTTTCTCCTTTTTCACGGTTCCCTCCGCATCTTTTTTTTTTTTTTTAAATCATAATTATAATTCAGTGTTCCCGCCAATATGGGAACAACAAACTAGCAGTAAGTAAACAAAATGGACTAAAAGGGACAAAACAAAAAATAAAAGAATAAACAAATCAAATAAATTAAAATAAAATAGTCCTAATAAATAAATAAGTAAATAAAGAAAATAAAATAATAAACAATAATAATAATAAAAAATGTTTTTACTTGGGATGAAAAGCAATCCTTAGGACATTATACTAACAAGAGAAGCAGACACCTCAGTTTTAAACAGGGTACAGGCTATCCATAGTGTACTAGTAGACACTGTCTATATAATTACACCCTCTCTCTGTCTCTGTCTCTTTCTCACTGTCTCTCCCTTTATCTCTCCCCGTCTGTGTGTGCCTGTGCAGACTGAGAGGGATGTGAGTGTCCGTCAGAGGGCAGCCGATCTGCTCTACGCCATGTGCGACCGCAGCAACGCCAAGCAGATCGTGGCCGAGATGCTCAGCTACCTTGAGACGGCCGACTACTCCATCAGAGAGGAGATGGTGGGTGTATATTCCGTTTTGTCCATGAATGCGTGTGTATGTCACTTAGCCGTTTCCATCCAAATGTCAAGTGGAGTTTTTTTTTTTTTTTTACGCAAACCTTTGAAATGTTGAGGGGGAAAAAACAATGTGAATTTGATGCCGTTTCCATCAGCTGGGTTGAAGGGAATAAATTGACTTCCTGAACATCAAAATAACATCCAGCAGGAAAATGAGTCTTCCAAGAATTGATTAGTATTGACAAAGAAATACACTTGGTAATATTCTAATGTACCAACTAATGGTCATTAGGGCTGCAACGAACGATTATTTTAATTTAGGGCTGGGCAATATATCGATATTATATTGATATCGTGATATGAGACTTGATATCGTCTTAGATTTTGGATAACGTAATATCGTGATATGGCATAAGATCGTGATAATTGATTTTGTCCATATCGCCCTATTTTCATTAATCTGTCGATTATTTTCTCGATTAATCGATTAGTTGTTTGGTCTATAAAATGTCAGAAAATGGTGAAAAATGTGGATCAGTGTTTCCCAAAGCCCAAGATGACGTCCTCAAATGTCTTGTTTTGTCCACAACCCAAAGATATTCAGATTTACTGTCATAGAGGAGGAAAGAAACCAGAAAATATTCACATTTAAGAAGCAGGAACAGATCATTTTGACTTATTTTTCTTAAAAAATTACTCAAACCGATTTATCGATTATCAAAATAGTTGGCGATTAATTTAATCAATTAATCGTTGCAGCTCTAATGGTCGTACAACTGCAATGGAGACTTAAACATGTTAGAAGTGAGACAAGACAACGTGCGAGATGTAAGCAGACGGATGTAGACATCGGACGCTGCCAGGTGTTTGGGGTTGTTTGCTGTAGTTGGTTCGGAATACGTTCTCGCTCCTCGGGGGTGGAACGTACACTCCCACATGACACGGTTCCCGCGCCGGAAAGTGATTCGTTCTTCCCTCCTCCCTCAAGGTGCTGAAGGTCGCCATCCTGGCGGAGAAGTACGCCGTGGACTACTCCTGGTACGTGGACACCATCCTCAACCTCATCCGCATCGCCGGGGACTACGTCAGCGAAGAGGTGTGGTACCGCGTCATCCAGATCGTCATCAACCGGGACGACGTGCAGGGCTACGCCGCCAAGACCGTCTTTGAGGTAGGACCGCCATGAAGTCATGACTCGTCAAATCTAGCTTTAGGCAGTAGCAGTGGTTTAAGAGACCAGTCACAGGTTTGATCCTCTGGCAGCCGACACTGATGCTCTTGAGTCATTTGTACTGTATTAGGGCTGCAACTAACGATTATTTTCATTGTCGATTATTTTCTCGATTAATCGATTAGTTGTTCGGTCTATAAAATGTCAGAAAATGTTGAAAAATGTGGATCAGTGTTTCCCAAAGCCCAAGATGACGTCCTCAAATGTCTTGTTTTGTCCACAACCCAAAGATATTCAGTTTACTGTCATAGAGGAGGAAAGAAACCAGAAAATATTCACATTTAAGAAGCTGGAATCAGAGAATTTTGACTTATATTTCTTAAAAAATTACTCAAACCGATTAATCGATTATCAAAATAGTTGGCGATTAATTTCATAGTTGACAACTAATCGATTAATCGATTAATCGTTGCAGCTCTATACTGTGTAGTAGTGTCTCAGGTCAATTTGTCAAGCAGCAAATACTAATTAAAATATCCTTAATTAAAAATAAAATATTTTATCTATGGAGCTCTCTGTTGCTAGGATGAATGGGGCAGGCCAGGTTATGCTCGAGGCTAGGAAGAAGGCACTCAACGCAGCTAGAACCATGATATAAATTTTTATTTTTATATTGTTTCCTTATTTATTTTTGCAACGTACTGTTAGGAAATATCCTGCATGTATTAGTGGAATTTAGAGAAAGACCCATGGGGAATGGGGTAGGTCAGGGTTAAGGAGTGACCAAAGGTGCAGGTGTATGCCTTCTGTTACTTTTCTGTATCTTGTACTGTCTTAGTTATAATGGCATGGCTTTATTGCGACTAAAACATTAAGTTATGAATTTATTACGGGGGGGGGGGGGGGGGGGAGTATACATTTTATTTGCTTTTTTATTTCCTGTTTTACTTACTTACCTGTCTATCAATGCCCTGGTATACCTATATGTTACATTATTGACAGAGGTTACGGTAACACTTTATAATAACCATCATTAATAAATGGTAAATTGATAGTTAATTAAACTTTAGTTAATAATTATTTTACTGTTAACAAACAATGAAATGATCATTAATAATGTTTACTAATTATTAGTAATGCTATAATTTATGTTATTTTATCATTAGTTTGTGTAATATAAAATCATTTGTTTATAAATGATATATTGTATCATAGCGGATAAGAGACGGTAAAAAGGGTAAAAAGCTATGATACAATATATAATTTATAAACAAATGATTTTATATTACACAAACGAATGACAAAATAACATAAATTATAGCATTACTAATAATTAGTAAACATTATTAATGATCATTTCATTGTTTGTTAACAGTAAAATAACTATTAACTAAAGTTTAATTAACTATCAATTTATCAACCATTTATTAATGATGGTTATTATAAAGTGTTACCGAGGTTACTTGTGGATGTACACCTGCAAACCTTGTGGAAAATAAAATAAAATAAAAAAAAATTGGTCACAAAAAAAAAAAGGCAGCAAATAATAATTTACACAGGAATTTTGTGTGCTAGATGGAAAAACAATAACAAATGTGTTCTCCAGGCCTTGCAGGCCCCTGCCTGCCATGAGAATATGGTGAAGGTCGGAGGCTACATTTTGGGAGAGTTTGGTAACCTCATCGCTGGTGACCCCCGCTCCAGGTACGTCGGTTATTGGCTGCCGTGTCACCAAGTTGACCATGTAAACACCAAATAGCCAGATGCGCTACTATAAACATTTCTGCGGTCCTTCCACTTCTTCTGTCCTCCAGCCCCCTGGTCCAGTTCAACCTCCTCCACTCTAAGTTCCACCTGTGCTCCGTGCCGACCCGGGCCCTGCTGCTGTCGGCCTACATCAAGTTCATCAACCTGTTCCCAGAGACCAAGGCCACCATCCAGGAGGTGCTGCGCTCTGACAGCCAGATCCGCAACTCGGACGTGGAGCTGCAGCAGCGCGCCGTCGAGTATCTCAAGCTGTCCTCCATCGCTAGCACCGACGTGCTGGTTAGTTCTGATCACCCTGTCTGAACAAACTGGGTGTTGGGTTAACTCAGTCAGCTATTGGCACACTCCCTAGCCAGCGGCAGTGGTTAGCACACCTTACACATCATAGAAATGACACACAGCAATAATTTCATTTTTGACCCAGCCTCCTCAAAGCCAGTGTAGATGGATAACGATGACAAAATGACCTATAAGAAACGAAAGTGTGATGAAAAGAACTAGTTCCATGCTTGCAGCTGTGAGCATCTTGGCTAATGTAATAAAATCAAAACGGCAATAATCACTCACTATTAAACTTGACAACTAACGTTACCGCTAACATACAGTCACACCTAAACTACATGTGTAACATTTGCATATCCAGACTTGTTGTGGCCCAGTTGCAGCACGGGATTTTAAGCTGCTACACCAGCTCCGTTACTGTTCTGCCCACGGTCTGCTGGTTGTGTTGAGCCTATCTACTGTATGTTTTACCTATGTGTAAGTGAACACAATTCCACCATGAGGAACATTAATGTACCATACAGGGTACATATGTCACTTTTTGTAGGCGTACTGTTGCCAAGTAGAAGGCTTCTCAGCTGCTATCCATAGATAACCTCATCTCCGACAAATATTTAAGTGACATTGGTTTATGTATCCTCTATTTTGTTTACGGACATGGTGATAAATCTAGTCATATCTACACATTTATATGGCTCAAATGCGCAACAGACAGCTGCGTAGTCTGACAAAAGCAGAAGCCATGCGTATCTCCAAAGTTGCGGCTCCGATCTGGCCCAACAAGTCATTTGCAAAACCTAAATCAAACAATCTAATTGTGTAAAATGATACAACTTACTTGATCAGGAAACCAAGGAACTTGAAATTCATTTTCTACCAGCTAGCCAAACACTTCCACAAGCAATTTGAAATTTGATGAGAAATGTGAAATGGAAAAACAAAATGGAAAATGGAAAACAAGGACCAAGTGAAAATACTAGTCTGTTAGACACAGTAACACATGGAGGTGCTGGCAAGCAGAAAAATCTTGCGGATAAATCTTGCCATCTAAATTGCCCCTAAATGTCACAGGTAAAGCAAGTCTAATGTAAGTGTGATAACTGCTTCCACTGGAACTGGAACTGTCTGTTCCTTGGTGAAAGTAATATTGTTCATCTGTATTGCTCTATTATGTGTAATGTAGTCAGATGCGTCTTCCCTCTCCCATCCCAGGCCACCGTTCTGGAGGAGATGCCTCCCTTCCCGGAGAGAGAGTCGTCCATCTTGGCCAAGCTGAAGAAGAAGAAGGGCCCCGGCGCCGTTTCTGTGTCCGAGCTGGAGGAGGGCAAGAGGGAGGGCGGGGAGCTGAACGGAGGAGGTGACAGGGGGGCAGACACAGCAGCCATGGCTGCCTCCAATGCTGTAAGTAGAGCCTCTGCACAATGCTGGTTTGCGTGACTGCGTATATTTGCCGGTGGGCAGTAATGTGGAAGGAGATATGTTAGTTGCATGCCAGCACTGTGTATTGATTTCAGTTGGACTTGTTCTGGGTGTGTTGAGATAGTGGAATGGATACATGGGGCATTGGATTAAACCTCACTTATCCCTGAAACTTCAGCAACTATATGAATGGTAGCATGTTGCCACGGGCAAGGGTGGACAATGAGATGTGGCAACATATCAACAGCAGCAGCCTCTGGACCTTTGTCGCATGTCTTCCCCCCTTCTCTCTCTCCCAGTCTCTCCTGTCTCTCTCTACTTCAAACTGTGTAATAAAGGCCAAAAAATGAACCTTAAAAAGGCTTTAGTGGCTCTATATTGTAATCTCCTTCTGTGTTTTCCAGTCCACCCCCTCCCCATCAGCAGACCTTCTCGGGCTCCGTTCCGCCGCTCCGGTCGGCTCTGCCGCGCCCAGCGCCGGCAGCCTGTTGGTGGACGTGTTCTCCGAGGCGGGGCCCGCCACTCCCTCCGCTGCCGTGAACGACGACGGCTTCCTAAGGTGAAAGGTCATCTCTCGACGGGCAGATGTAGGCCCGCCTAAAGCCCACAGTCCAGTATGCGCGGCTCAGACAAAGCCGCCTGGTAGTGTTGCGGGAACTGCCCGAGGAAAGCGGCAAAGTTTGCAGTTCAAACGGCGTCTCTCATACTGGACTGGGGCTTGAAGACTGCAGAGAATGCTAAACTGGTCTTGGAGTAGAAACTGGAATAGAAAAGATTAGCCCCCTCACTTTGTCACATACTGTTGTTTCCTCTGTTAAACTACTATGTAATTAGCTCCGGTGGTTTGTGGTGTGTTTGTGCTGTTTAACTACCATGTAACTAGTTGGGATGTGTCTGTGCTGGTTGTCTCTATCTGTTGGCTCTTTCTTCTTTTTGCTTTCCGTGTTTGTCTAACACAGACCTGCCAACCTGGACGCACTTTGACATCAAAATACACTGGCACTATTTGTTACTTTAAAATACGCCAGCCTAACCTGATAAAAAAAATGTCGCCGGGGCCCGAAGCTAGGACGATTGATAACCACGTAATGTCATTCCAGCGAATCGGTACTCTCGACTTCGATATGTCCCTCCCCCCCTCCTCCTCTCTCTGTCACTGGCTGGTTTTCCTCCATTAGACAGCGAGCGCTGAGTTTGAGCCGCCGTACCGAGGTAAACGCATTATGAATTTACTACTAAGTCAACGTATGAAATAAAACATAACAAGGCAGGGTTCTCTCCAGAAAATTTCAACAGAGTGGTGCTCCGGTGCTAAGGAGATTTTGCATTTTCATACCTCCTTTAAAACCATTTCCTACATTCCAGGGCCTTAAACACAAAAAGAAAGCCTTTAGACCGAGAGGGGTTAGAGCCATAAATCATGACATTTATGCCTATGATCAAAGTAATTTTAAATTGTATTTTCTATGAACAAATAATCAAAAAAAATGTCAAGCAATGGTGGTCTTAAAAACATAAACATAGTTATGAAAATTATATCAGGATCAGGATCTGCTCTCTCACTCTCTTCCTATCAACCTGTAATATCCAAAATATCCCTATATCCCCCTATACCTTTTTTCTTTTTTTTTCATTCTTATTTTTATTTTATTTTCTTATTTTGTTTCACACTCTTATTCCTTTCATTATTTATTTCTTCCTTATTTTGTAATCTATCATAATATCTTTAGCAGTGAGGTTAGGGGAGGGAGGATGGGTTGGGTTAAATTGTTGTCGGAGATTGGGTGAGTTAAAGACAAATGACAATAATAGGTGGATAGGGTACTTTTTTTTCTGGAGGAGGAGTATCTGTTATGTCTTTACTCAAAATTCATCCTTGGATAAATCAATGAATCAATTTAATAACTACTCCAAAAAAATAAATGAAATAAAAATTAGAAATAAAACATTACAGTTGCAAGTGAGGGATCAAAATGGCGCACCGCCACTGTTACATTCTTTGGGGAGAACTCTGCAAGGTTTGATGTATTAAAAGATAATTCTGGTAATAATTTTCAAGCTTTCTTTATATAAGTCTTTATATTCCTAGTTTTTACCGTCATGACGATTGTGTTGAAAATGTTACCACTTACTTCACTGTAGAGTGTTCATATATCCAGGTAGGGCTGGGCGATATGTACAAAACAATATTTTTGACCGATATCGATATTGCGACAATATTGTAGGGATGACTATTGGTGCTTTCACAAAATATTTACACAATGAGATTTTTGACAAATAATCATCAGTAATGTGGATATAATGACTAAGTGGGTAAAGGCAAATAATAGAACAGCTAGAACAGTCTGGTAAGTTCAGAAAATGACATCACTTTACTGTAATGCAGCCTTTAAAACCAGGAAAAGACACTTATGCCATATCACGATATTACGATATCCAAAATCTAAGACGATATCTAGTCTCATATCACGATATCGATATAATATTGATATATTGCCCAGCCCTACATCCAGGTCGCCAGTAGCACTGCTGCCCAACACGCACACACACGGCCAACGGTAATCTCCATTTCCCTGTCCGTCCTCATTTTGCATTTCTATTCTTGGTTTACACAAAAATGTTGTATTTAAAAATAAAAGTAGATCCGGTCTCCCAAACATGAACTCTCTCTCCTAAAGGGTATCCCTCCGCTATGTTCTCTTCTATGCTATTTGGCGAAGTTACGTTCTAAAGCGCCGTACCAAAGCTCCATTGAAAATCACAGGAGTGGGATCTGTTGTTGAATATGTTCACGAACGTGTTAAATGTACGTTTTCAGGCAATTTTTAGTGGCCTCACTCAAATGAATGGGAGGTAGAAGTCCGATCGCTACAAACTCGTCCCCGCTGCATCTGGTTTTGGCGATGAGTTTATATTCTGGTTTTCATGGCGGTCAAGTGCCGAATAACCCCCATGTCAAAACTATGTGGATTATTGCTTTAAGCTCTTAATCGGTGGCATGTTGTAGTAGTTGGCATAACGTTAGCTCGGGATTAAGATAACCTCCCAGCCACTGACTGATAAGACAGATAGTAAAAAAAAAGAATGGTGGGTTTTAGCACCACGCAGCAAAAGTGACAGCAAAGTCTGACACTCACGAGGCCAAACTGAAGAATACAACTGTCACCTGAGCTATGTTTGTCTCAGCTAAGTAAAAGTGGCACATCCAATCATACTGTGTCAGATCTATGGGAATGTTATCTGTTCAAACTAAGCAAGACTCAGATAATTAGGCCTGTCCTCCGAAGCTGTAGGTTTTGCCTATTTATTTATTCAGTTATTTATTCAGGTATTTCATTTTATTCATGTAACTTTTACTGCCAGTTTGTGTTGAGCTCCTGTAAATGGTACACAGTCAGAATGTTGGTGTCAGTGAACAATTAATAGTAAATTTATCCAAAATGTACTCTCAGCGTGATATTGCTACTTTCTCCATGGTTGGCAGGTCTGCTAAACTTGTCTGTTCTCTTTATCTTGCTGTGTATGTGACTGTCTTTCTCTTTCGCCTTTTTCTCTCCTTCCCTTTCTCCACTTCCCTGTGTGTGTCTGTGTGTGTGTGTGTGTGTGTGTACATGTGTGCATACGTGTATGTGCTTTTGGTTTGAATGTGTGTGTCTGTCTCCTGTCCTCTGTTGTGATTGGACATTGACAGAGATCTGGAACAGCCCACCGAGACCTCTGACTCCCTATTGGTGGAGGGTCCCGGTGACTCGGAGTAAGGGGCCAATAGTAAACTACCTCACCTAGAAAACTACAAATATGGCACCTTCACGTTGTTTTCCTGGGCCATTTAACAGGCTTTTTTTTTTTTCATATTCTAACCATGTTATTGGTAATTTACAGTATCTTGAGTAGGCAGCTTGATGATATTGTACTTAACTTTAGTCCAGGACAAATGTACATGAACCATTCAGAGTTGCATGAAAGCATCAAATTGGTCTGCATATACAGTTTGATGCCCTTTCAGAATTAAATTTTCAGGATTTGAGCCATAGCAAAACTCCTACCAGTCAGCTGTGGCGGACATTTTCCTTTCCTCCAATACCAGCACATGGATTGGAAGACAATTGTGCAATGGGAAATATCACGAACTAAGAAATACAATGAAATTGCAATTTTAAGATAACTAAGAACATTGCCATTTTTCCCATATGCTTGATTGTCGCAGATAGGACAATTGCAATGTTCTTGATTCTCTTAAAATTGTAATTTCATTGTATATCGTTACACAATATCATTGAATTGGACAATGCATGAGGATCTCAACAGTTTGATCGTATCATTGTCAGTTCAGCAGACATGGAGGAAAACTCATTTACAGGAAAATGGTCACTACAACGGATCGGTACCATTTTTGCAATGGCTCCACTTGTGAAAATCTTCATGGCATCAAACTGACTGAAACAGACTTTTATGCTAATCTGAATGGTGTCCTATTTCTGTCCTGTTGGGCCTGGACTAGAAGTAATTAGCCCACGCTGTAGCTAGCCAGCAGATGCCGTTGTTGAATGATCTCATTTTTGTACAAACTGGAGTTGGATGCTTTCACTAACCGCCTCTGCATTTTATCCTTTTATCCCTCTTTCTGTCTTACGCCTCACTAAAACTCTCCATCACACTGTCTATATCCCCTGTGTTGGATGGCTCGCTTCGTCATCCCCGCTACGTCCCCATCCATTCCTCCTCTGTCCGGTCTACCTGTATCCACCCCCCCCTCTGTCCTGTGGTCCATCTGTATCCATTCCTCCTCTGTCCTGTGGTCTCTCAGCTCTGCTCCTCCCTCTGAGGATCCTGCTCCTCCTCTGTCTGAGGCAGACGAGCTTCTCAACAAGTAAGGTTTTTCTCTCTCTCTCTGTCTCTCTGTCTCTCTCTCCCTCTCTCTCTCTCTCTCTCTCTCTCTCCCTCTCTCTCTCTCTCCCTCTCTCTGTGCATGCAAGCTTTGTTGTGAGTGTATCTAGCTGCAGTCACACATGTTGGATGGCAGCAGGGTTTTGCTGCTGTCAAAGTGAGAAAGCCAAGAACTGAAAAACAAACTGGGGGGAAAAAGTATCACTTCCAATTGTTTGACTTTTGGTGCAATGCAGCCATCCAACCACCAGAGGGCACGTTAATAACACAACTGGGTAGTCGGCTAAGCAGAAGACACAGCAGCAGATATCTCATTCATTACAGCTGAGGCTTCCCACTGTGCAGAGTGTAAAAACAGTCACTAGATTTAGCTACTTTTCTGACTACTTTTCTGGCAAATCTAGCTATGGTTTTAGACAATGGGCAAAATGTGTTGACTCCGAAAGCATTCGGCAACAAATTCCGGGTGCTTGCAGGTTAGGTTCTGAAAAAGTCTGAAAATGTCTTGAATTTGATTACCATTCAAGGCTTCGAAAGTCCTTGAATACTGATAAACACATTTTATAAACGCCTTTAAATATTCAATACAGTTTTAGAGGTTTTAAAAAATGTTTTCTAATTAGAAATCACTCTGATAAGGCAAATGTTTTTGTTTTTTTGTCCGCTTTTCATTTCAGTGGTTAAATTGGCCTTTTTCAGATTCCAGAAAACTTCTCTCTCAAATATACAAACTGTTATCAAAACCAATGAGAACATTACCCTACCAACCGAGAAATGGATATCGGACCTAAACCCTGACACAATATGTAAAAACACGTTCAACATCTCAAGTTGGCCTTTTCTTTCATTCTAACTGGGATTTAAAAGGTCTTGAACAGTCTTAGATTTCATTTGATGAAACTTAAACTTGTGTAAGGAGGCAACTTATGTTTCCTACGGCACAAGATGTGTCGATCAGGAGCCAAATTCAGGTCAGTCAGTCTATCAGTCAGTCAAACACTCTCTCACGTCATATTGAGTGATGCTCGCCTGGTGCTACAGTCTTGCTAAGCTTTGCAACTGTGGTGGCTAATCTCTGTGGGGAAAAAAATTGCTGGCGAATAATTTTGTTACAACTAGATTGAGTTAGAAAAGCAGTTTTGTGTAACAGGTGTCGAATTTATTAAGTTTGGCCTGTGCTAACGACACGAATGGCAACACTAATGGAGAATGCAATATTTGTGCCAAGGTAAAAAAAAAAAAAGTTATAATTTTAATTATCGAAGTAAACATTGCCACTATATAAATTAGCATCATCTGGCCCTCACAACAGGGGCACCAAAGACTGATAAAAATCAGGAAAAACCGTGTGTAGGCTCTCATGACAAATGCTTAATATCACATTCTGTCCTTGTTTTTCTGGACATGACAGAATGCCATTTGTCAAAGTGTTGATTAGTAACTTCTCCATTGCCTCCATCCTTTAGGTTTGTGTGCAAGAACAACGGGGTTCTGTTTGAGAATCAGCTGCTGCAGATTGGCATCAAGTCAGAGTACCGCCAGAACCTGGGTGAGTTCTCCCCAACACAGGGATTTAAGCTTTCCGTCAGTGTGATGGATTTCCGGCATTTTGGATTTCAGGACCCACAGGAAAAAAGGGGGAGGTGATATTGTGTGCATTTAAGATGGTCAGCCACTCCTGTTTCTGATCTTGGACCTCCCCTCATGTTCTTGTTCATAACAAAGGATTATACGTCAGCACACTTCGTTTGACTCCTTAGATTAATACGAGCCTTTTGCCACATTTCTGTAGCATCTGACACATAATATGGGAACATCCTGCATAGAAATGTCATGGCTGAAGGCCAAACGGTTGCCGTGGCTACTGGTACAAACTGTGTAACACTCTGAGGATGAGATGACTTTGTAATGCTGACATGGCTGCAGATTTCTTCATGTTTCTGCAACTGTGAGGCTTTTGCCTGACTGCATAGTGGGGTTGGGTTTCAGGTCTATTTTTTAACCAGTTTCTATTTACTGTAATTGAGAACTTAGTTCCTCACAAACAGAAAACGTTATGTATCCGTAACCAAGTCAAACCAATGATGATGCTCTGTAAAATGTCTAAAATACATGGAAGTAAATGGGAAAGTGTAGGTTTTCCTCAACTCTGAAAGGTCCAGAGGTTTCTGCAGGATACTGATAGGTCTGTTATGCGATTGTCCTTATAGTCTAGATTTCTATGTCCCAATACTAATCAAGACAGCATTAACAACTCCAGCTCCAGGTGCTGGACAGTTCAGCTTCAGAAAGGTCAGTTCAGTCTTGGTCATCTGATTTCTAGTTTGGGACAGACTCTTAGCTCACATCAAGTACATAAGAAAACTTTGTTCTGTTGTGGTGCAAGATGTAGCTGACAGTTTTAACAGTGTAAGTTTTACCTAGTTAGCGTTAGCGTTAGCTAGCAAACACAGCTAGCATAAACAGTTTGAGTTTCAAGGATGTGAAGCATAATGTTAGTATATTACTAATACACAAGATAAATGTTGTTAATACTGACAATTTATGAGATAGATTAAAATTAATAAATGAATTCCTAGTTGGCATCATCTGAGATCGTCTGTTTTGTTTCTGTACATTAGTGGGCCAAACGCCAACATTTTTAAAACAAGTCGAAAAACGCAACCTGCAACTGCCAATATTGTCAAACAATAGATAGATAAAAGTACAGATCGGGACCCACGGGACGTGTGTTGAATTCCACCAGCTGCGGCCACACTGATCCGTCAGAAAGATTTCTGTCCATAGGGCTGTTTTGGAATGTCAGCATGGTGGGAGAGGCAGGAATACAGCAGCCTAGCTTCGCTCATAACGGAGCTACTTCATAGAAACACGTTAAATTCACTTGAACACATTGTTTTATCACTCACATTGGGTTGCAAATAGTAAAGATTGTCTAGTTTCTTCTTTCGCGACATTTTCACAACACAACCTGTCAGCTCCGCGGCTCAGATTAAACTGTCGGTGCTCGTCATTTGATTGTGCGTTTGTTTAATGTCGCCCGGCTTCCCGGTTGAGTGGAGTTTTCCGTTTTTAAGCACTGTGAAGGTCCAAACACCACCCAGCCGGAAAACTTTGGTCAAAAACCAATCTTAAATCTTTTCAACTAATGAAACGTAAGATTTGTATCGTAGAATAGATAATGCACAATACTGGAAATACCGGACAATAGGTGTCCAGCAGGAGGTGTACCAAATAGAGGACAGCGGGTTCAAAAACCAGATTGAGGCTAATGCGGGATGACTGGCCATGGCATCAACCCAGTTGCTGTCTTTCTTTGGAACTTCTCCAGTTCTGTTCATCTCTCATGTCCAAGGATCATTTTGGTGTAGATTATCAAGTTTTGTTTCCATGTGCTTTCTTCCAGGTAGGGTTTCCCATCCTGACTATGACATAAACCAAATATACCTGCCATGTAAATACGGTGAATGATGATGTACTGACCCTTCTGCTTATGTGTGTGTGTGTCTCTCTCGCAGGGAGAATGTACTTATTCTACGGTAACAAGACGTCAGTGCAGTTTGCCAGCTTCACCACCACAGTCAGCTGTCCTGGGGAGCTACAGTCTCATATCCTTTAAATGCACTGATGTTTCAGCACATATAGAAACAATGACAAATGCACAAAAGTTTAAATACATTAAGTTAGCAATTTTGTAATTTAAATCAACTGGCAACATGAGGCAGTGTGACCCACTTAACCCGAGTTAGTTGGAAGTCCAGTCAGGTAGTTAGTCTATGTTGCGTGTTGGTGATCCTTGACGGCTGGCCACAGCTCAACGTTCAGACCAAGCAAGTGGAGCCCCTGGTAGAGGGAGGAGCCCAGGTCCAGCAGGTTCTCAACATCGAGTGTCTGGCCGACTTCTCCGACGCCCCGCTGCTTAACATCAAGTTCAGGTATGCTCATACAACCAACCCTTAACATGTACAATTGGGTTTAAAGGAATAGTTCACCCAAAAATGAAAAGTCAGTCATTATCTACTCACCCCCATGCTGATGGAAAGTCAGGTGAAGTTTCTTAGTCCACAAAACAGTCCTGGAGCTTCACGACAAAACAGCGTTGCAGCATTCTCCTAAACAACCGAAAAAAGAACATAAAATGGCTCCATACAGCTCGTCCGGCGTAATCCGATCCCTGAGATCCCAAGTTGACTTGTCATTTACACCCTTTTTTTGCCGAAATCTTCACTGTAGCTGCTGAGCTCAAAGCCGCGTTCACGTTAGCGCGCACCCCGTCTGAAGTGGGTGCACCATTTTGTGACGATAATAATCACGTTTAATTTGCAAACTGCCAGAATACAGAAAAAGTGATTACAATTTCAACCAAAGCTCCTGATTCCATCTCAACAACTCTTAGCTGAGATTTGGCTCAGTTCTGCTAGCTATCTAACGTTGGACTATGTCTTTCTCAATAGTATTAATTACTTGTCCTTACCTACAGTGACAGCAGTGTGTCCAGTGGAATCCAATAGTAAACAGGGGTAATATGCCAGTATTTGCACTGCACTCATGTTAATTCTCTATGAGTATGAAATAGTTTGACACATCTCCGATTTCAAAGTGTTACTGTTACTAAGACATGCAAGTTTGGAGCAAATTGTAGCATTTTAAGTTTTGTTTTTGTGACTGACTTTTGATGGCATTTAGACCACCCTCTAGTGGCGAAATGTGGTATAATCCGAATGAGGAAAATCCTGCCATGGAGTTTATATATCACTAAAATAGTCAATCAAAATAGTCATCTTCATCATCTTCAAAGGCATATTTTTGAAAGTTAAACATTCAACATGTGTAGTGCCTCTCTCAAAATGAAAATGCTGTTTTATATGAAAATAAAATGAAAATTGTATATGCTGTTTAATTAATATACCAAAAAGTTGGGTCGCTGATAGTATATTTCCTGGCTGCACTGAAAACATACCAAACCATGGCTGTGAAACTGAGTCACTCACCAAACAGTTCAACCTCTTCTGTATACACACACACATACACATATAGAGGTGTGTAAAGTTGCAGTGTGTGGTGTTTTTTCAGATATGGAGGAGCTCTGCAGAACCTGACCCTCAAGCTGCCAGTCACCATCAACAAGTTCTTCCAACCCACTGAGATGGCCTCACATGACTTCTTTCAACGCTGGAAACAGCTCAGCCAGTAAGAGAGAGTGTGTGTGTGTTAGTATATGCTTATTAGTTCATTTTGATTCCCTACTAAGGCTAAAGTTTGTTGCCATCTCTCTTCAGGCCCCAGCAAGAAGCACAGAAAATATTCAAGGCCAACCACGGCATGGACACAGAAGTACTTAAGGCCAAGGTACACACACATTTGACAGTTCATCCATATGTGTACAACACCTATTTCTTATCTATAGAGGCTTTGCAGTTGGATCACAGATCTATCAACCACATCTGGCTCCATCATGGAAGTCCATTGGAGAATTGGCTATACGCATTCTGTAATGTTATAAGTAAAAGTGAATAGTAATAAGTGGTAAGCTAGATTTGTAGGCAGAGGGTTAGGGTTAACCCTAATCCTGTGTGTGTGTGCAGCTGTTGGGTCTAGGCACAGCCCTGCTCGACAATGTGGATCCAAACCCAGAGAACTACGTCTGTGCCGGGGTGATCCAGACCAAGAACCAGCAGGTCGGCTGTCTGCTGAGACTGGAGCCCAATGCCCAAGCACAGGTACCCAACCACAGAGACACAGACACACAGAGACTCATACAGCTAGGGCCCGGAATTAACACCAACTCATGCAAAATTCCTGTAAAATGTACAGTTTGGTCTTTGGTGGAGAAATCAATATGGGTCTCAGTTATATAGAGCCTTTTGTCTTTACCTGTTCTCACACTTACTATACTATACAAGCCACCGTATGCTCTGGCTGACCTTGAGCCAATCAAATCTAAGCAGAACAATGGCTCTGTATCAAACAGGCTCCTGATTGGCTGCCTGTCGCTGCAAAGCGGCCACCAAAAATAAAAAAATAAGACCAAAACAGATCCATTCTATAAGTGCGTCAGTGAGAAATGAAAACTCTAAATCTGTCCTTCTGTTATATTCAATGAGAATATTTACAAGTATTATTAGAGAGCTTTGCCTTAGAATAACACCAGCAACATAACATGCTGCACCATGTAACTTCAAATCTATAGTTGCTCTGTTTATACTTGGTTTTGTTTTTGCCTCTCAGAATTGTCAAAATTGTATTCATTCAGATTATGCACAAAATATTGTGATAATATTGAATTGTGAACCCAGTGTCGCGCATCAAATTGAACTATGAGCTGAATGTATCATTATATCCCTAGTAATGGAAGACTATTGCATTTGGAAAACAGGAGCAGAGAAAAACGAAATTAGCATTGTAATCCAGGCCAAATGTAGATGAATCCTTCAGATTTACATAAAAGCACCAAAATTGGTCTACAAATACAGTTTGATGCAATGCACATTTTCTGACAAATGGTTGCACAAATGATTCCAAATGGTTCCAATCCACCCTTTTCCTTTCCTCTATTACCAGTAAATGAGTTTTCCTCCATGTCTGCTGAACCGACAATGATAGGATGGGAAAACAAAATTGTCTACAGCTATGGTTTAGATCAGTGGTTCTCAGCGTGGGGTCCGGGGACCACCAGGGGTCCTTGAGGGGGTTCCAGGGGGTCCCCAGCAAATTGATGAATTGTTAAACTTCAGCATTATTTCATTTACAAGAAGTTAACACCATTAGAGAATGTAGAAGAATGACTGTTTTGATCATAGTTTCTCTGTTATCTCTCTACCCACAATACAGATAGTCATAGAATTATGGACAAAATCATATCTAATAATAAAAATATTCTCAGATTTGTGTCCAAGAGACAAAATCTCATCAAATGGGGGTCTGTGGCTTTCACTGGTTTAGATGGTCAAGGAATTCAATAGTGCTGAGGAAAAGATCATCATGCAATGGCCAATTCAATGATGTTTTAAGATGTTTTTTGAGAGAACCAAGAACATTGCAATTGTACTATCTATGACAATCAGGCATATGGGAAGAATGTAAGTTTTTAGATATCTTAAAATTGCAATATTTTTGTATTTCTTCACCCAGTGTCAATGGATTTGCCATTGCATGGGCAGCTGTACATGTAGACCAGTTTTGGTGCTTTGACACAAATCTGAACAATGTGAGCTATTTCTGGCCTCGACTAGATGACAAGTCTGCTAACCTGTGTGTGTGTGTGTGTGTGTGTGTGTGTGTGTAGATGTACCGTCTGACTCTGCGCTGCAGTAAGGACTCGGTGTCCAAGCGTCTCTGTGAACTGCTGGCCCAACAGTTCTAGAGTCCAGGACCTCCATCATGACCAGTACTCCCAGTACCCCCCCCCTCCAACAACCAAACCATCAAGACCAGCGACCCTTTACCCCCCCCCCCCCCCCCCCCCAAACCTCCCACCCCCCCTTCTCTCCCTCTCCCTCCAACACAGAATCTATTAATAAAAAAAGGTGTAACCTACATAAGGGAAAAAGCAGCTGTCGCTAGCAGCGGCGGCCATATTATTGTCATTATTCTTGTCCCAGATTCTGATTCCAGTTCTTCTTCTTCTTTCTATTTCTTATCATGATGCTACATTCTTGTTTTTTGGTGTTTACCTGTGTAGCTGGTGTGTATGGCCAGGAGTGTGTGTGTCCCACAGTTGTGCTGGTGTCCCATTCTGCTCCGTCCTGACTGCTCTGTAGTACTGATGACAGCTGGTGTGTGTGTTTGAGAGAGAGTGAGTGTGAGTGTGTGTGTGTGTGTGTGTGTGTGTGTGTGTGTGTGTGAGGTAATGAGTGATAAAGTGGTATATCGGGGGAGAATTGGTCAGTTTTACATAATTTGAAATGGGAGAACCTGCTCTGCAAACACATACACCCACCCCTTTCCCCTCCCCACACACACACACACACACACACAAGTCTTAGGCATACATACATATACATTTCCATGCTGGATTATGGTGGGTCACACTAATGAAGTCGGACCTCAGGGGTTCAGCACTACGCCCCGCCTGCCAGCTCTTCCCGGTCATTTCCTCCCAAGCATTCCCAGTCAGTTTACCTCCCAGCATTCCCCCGGTGGAAATTTGCCAGTTTGCACTTTAGGCTTTTTTTTTTTTTTTTTTTTTTTTTTTGGGGGGTAGCTTTTGTGTGTGTGACCCTCCACAGCGCGAGCCCCCTCCACCCCCTGCAAAGCCTGATCCAGTACTTTTACTTTCTCTCTCTTGAAAAAAAAAAAAAAGGACTGATTCCTCTCTTCTGAAATCATGTGATGAAGTAGCTTTGTGTTCCGTTTTTTTTTTTTTTTTTTTTTTTAAGTGGACTCGTTTTGTGTGTTGTTGATGTGTCGGTATGTGTCTCTGCCAGTGTATTACTGTCTTGCTTTTCCGGGACATTTCCCCCCCTGCCCCCCCCAAACCCCTTCCTTATTTAGAAGGGCGGCATAGAACTGGATAAGAGAGAGGGAGAGGAGGTTTCACAGTGTTAGAACAGCGAGAGATGAGGCCCGACTCGTCCTGCAAAGCTCATCAGTACATCTTAAAATCCGTCCAAAAAAAACGGGGACAGGAAGACCAAACCAGACTTAGCCTGGTTGATGGCAGGCTTGCATTCATATTCTCATCACTCCTCCTTGAGTGTTTTTTTTTTTTTTTAGAGAGGAGCGTCTGACACCAAATCCGATCTCTACACGGGCACAAAAGCAGGTATAATGATTTTGAGCAAAAAAAAAAAAACGAATCCCGGTGCGATGAAACCCACATAGCACTTATTTCAGATGGTTTTCGGAACTCATTTGGGCTAGGTTTCTTCCCAGGCATCGACACTGACGTTAATGGGAGAGGACAGGACGACCAACATGTCCATGCTGTGTGTGTGTGTGTGTGTGTGTGTGTGTGTGTGCGAGAGAGTGTGATTGTAAGCAGGTTGGGGGAGAAAAAAAAGAAAAGAAAGCCTAATGACATTTCTGATACATGGTCATATTAGTTCAACAGGCTGTCGCTGCACAGCAATCGCAGGACATTGAACTTTGTTGTGGAAAATAGTCATTTTGTCACTGTGTGTGTGTGTGTGAGTGTGTGTTTGAGTGTGTGTGTGCGTGCGTCTATGCAGTATCCGCTAGCTAATGCAGCCCCGTGTATCGGTGTTAAAAAAAAACAAACCTGTCAAATACCTGTGTTAGATTTAAGATTTACTCTGTACTGAATAATGTGAAAGTAAAACTATGCCATATACTCAACACGATGCCTCCTGTCTTGACTGAGTGACCAATGGATAGATGGATGGGAAAAAAAAAATGGATTTGATCATTTCCAGGTCTTGAATAGTTTGGGAATTTGAAAAAAAATGTCTGGAAAAGTATGGAAAATGTTGCGGTTCGGGTCCGATACACACATCATTCTAGCTTTTATGTTGTTGTAGAGCCACTTTGAGTCCACAGTTTTTGTTGATGTGAAGAATAATGTTCAGATAGAGGGACGCTCTTATTACCCAGCCGCTGTCAGCATGCATTATATCAAATACCCACCAAAATCAAATCCGGTCAAGAACATAGGGTCTGGGAAAAATATGGAATTTTAAAATGGAAACCGTGTAGGAACCCTGCCAATCATCTCACATATTGTGATATTTGTCGCTGTGAAGAACAATCTTCATCTATACAGTGATATGACCTAGTTAGCAGGGGCAAGATGTCTATCTGCGTAAATCATATTGAACACCAGACAAATCAAGTCTGGGAAAAAGTATGGAATTTTTTCACTGAAAATGTGTAGGAACCCTGAGGACAGGGTGTCTGCAGGTCCCTAAAGCCTGGAGAAAGTCTTGCATGAAAAGCATTCATTGCATTAGATACATGTTCTTACTGGTCTCTAATTAATGCCAGTAAAATCACACTTACATGTTCTGACTGGTCTCTTATTAATGCGAGTTTTTCTCAATCACTTCCACACTAAAACTGGTCTGCTTCTATGAGCAAAAATCCCAAGCCATTACATCAGCTACCAATAGAAAGACTCATTTCCCCAAACTATAAACACTGTTCACCTCTTTTCACACGTTGCACATTTGTTGAACTCCTTGTAATTAACTCGTTCTCACAATTAACACACAATTTTCAAGGTGCAAGTACTAAGAAGCAAAATTCTTCACACACCAATCAACCTCAGGATGAATAAAAAGAGCTACAGGTGAGTTCATGTGTACGGAAGCCGAGAAGTACGGAAGCCGAGAATGGCCGTGCTTGCAATTATTTTTTTTAATGCCTTTATCTCGAGAAAACAAGATAATCAACCTGTTATCACGAGAAAACAAAATGTTTCCTCTTATTACTTATGTTTATCAGAGATCAGGAGTGCCATAACAACGTAACTGCAGTAAACAAAACTACACATTTATGCTTTGACTTCCTGTTCAGTTCTGAATCCCCCCCGACAGTCATGACAGTGATCTTGAAGGCTGAAATCAGGTGTGAGATAAATTACGAGATAAATTAGCCCGTTATCTCGAGAAATCGGCCTTTTGTTTTCTCGAGATAACTGGCTAATTTATCTCGTTATCTCGAGAAAACAAAAGGCCGATTTCTCGAGATAACGGGCTAATTTATCTTTCTCTATCTTTAACGAGCTTTGTTATCTGGAGATAACAAAATAATGAACTCATGATCTCGAGATAACGGCATTAAAAAAAATAATTGCGACGCGGCCGTTCTCGGCTTCCGTACATGTGCGTACTTTTGACTTGCGTGTTTTTACATAGACTTCAGTTTACTGCACTGTACATTCAGGTTAATAAAACAGGAAATTTTATATTGTGTTCTTGTACCTGCAAGCTTATGTAATTTATGAAGATTACAGCATGATGTTGCAAAATACAAATTATACAACAATTCGTTTTGGGTGAGTGATTTCATTGGACAGGAGGCATTCCATCAGTATAACGGCACTGAGGCGTTTTACTGTATGTATCACTCCATTTTGCAGGTCTTCTAATATAAACAATTTATTCTGTTGTCTCAAATGACCTGATACATTACTTGATCAATAGCTTTGTTTATAGAACTGTTGTATGTATGTAGCCAGATCATTTAAAGTGCCATAATAACTAAAAGCAGCACCACATTAAACAAGAAAAGTAAAAACATCACTCCTATCAGCAGTTAAGTCAATAAGCCAGCCCAAGTATAATAATCTAATAACATAATAACAACAACTAAGTGCCTAACTAGTGTGTGTGTGTTTGGGGATATAAATTCTGGCTTAGGTAAAGGGCCACATTCTGAATTTATATTGACACTTACCTTATTTGTGCCAGTGCAGTTTCTAAGTGGCTTCTCCTTAGAACCTGGTGTTCTCATGGCTTGCCCAAGAACAAAAGCATATGCATGAGAATATTCATTGATTCCAATAAAAGTTTGACAGTATTCAAGCAGAAGATGGATCACCTTATTTACATCCGGGACAGACAAAATATTTAGATAAAATCAGATATTAGATTACGTATCCATGATATGAGGATATGTGACTGCTTAGTGAAAACATGAGTACATTTGTGCAATTACTTTATGGTCCACCATTGTCAGCAACATTTACCATCAGGATTCAGGTGTATTACTTATCTGTGTAAAGTTATGCTGAGGATATTTTAAACCATTAGGGGGGTTTGTTTAACCTTCAAATCAAATCAAATCTAGAGTTATCTGAGTGGACTTTGTCATAGAAGTTTGAGGTTTGTACAGATCAGTGTGTGTTTTTGGTTTTGTTTATAGTTTTGGGAAAATGGAGCATAATTTCAGGAAATGTGTCTTAGCTGTTGGGAAAAACTTTAATACCAGTAAAATCACACTTAAAGAAATGTTCTGACTGGTCTTTATTAAAGCCATTAAAATCACACTTAAAGAGTAAACTTCACAATATGTTAGATTAAAATACTTGCAGACTATCAAGCCTAACATCTGTACCCGCATAGCCAATTAATTTGCTGACTAAAACACAGAGCTATAGAGTGATTACACATTAAGTAATGTTTCTGAGAACTGGAGATCTGGATTTTTACACTTGTTGGAGGTACAATCCACAACACAGCAACCTTTCAGCTTTTTTCATTCTGTTAGAACAGTGTGGTATAGTTTTATAGTTTTGAATGCCAGTGCTAACATTTCAATTCTACTGTCCCCACTCCTCATCCTGACTTCGGCACACCGCATCATATGAAATAGTATGTCCAAGCACACACTTGTCTTCATATTGAAGATTAAAAAAAGAAACACATTTATACAGTAAAAACATTACTGCCAAAAGTTAAGATAAACCACATGAATTTCCCATGTGATAACATGTTTTCCTCATGTGTACACGTTATCACATGTAGCCTAATCATGTCAGAATCAGAATCAGAATCAGCTTTATTGGCCAAGTATGCACACATACAAGGAATTTGACTTTGGTTTTTTGTTACTCTCGATGTACTTACACAGAATAAATATACAGCTAAAAACAAGGACAACAAGATGAACAGAGGTAAACCTAAACATTTAACTACTGTGTACAATGTAAACAACACTAGGGCAATAGTGCAATGGTGCAGAGTGCAAAGATGCTGGAATAAATATGGAGTTGTTGGTGTAACAGGTTACATTATATACATGAGATATTACACATTACATACATTATACACACATTATATACACAAATCAGATATTGTACAGATGATAATGATGGGGGAGGAGGAGCGGGAGGAAATCCCTGGTCTGGGCCTTTCACTCCAGGGGGGGCTAATTATATACATGAGGTAGGTGTTACAGGTTTATTGCACAGGGATAGTTTCTGTCACTGTATGTCTGATTTAAGTGTTCATCAGAGTGATGGCCATCACTTACATTATTACTTATGTCATCACTTATAACATGTGGAGCACCTGAAGATGTTCCAGAACCACCACATTCCCCATGTGCAAAGCTCGTGTTCCACATATTCCCCACGTGATGTCATGTGCTTCACATGGGACTTTCCACATGTGACATTCATGCGGTTTTACTGCAAGGATCCAACTTGCCTCCGACAAAAGACACAAAGACAAAAGGCAAAGACAAATATTTCAATCATAATGATTCACCTGTTGGCAGACTGCTGCTGTGAAACCAGCTTTGCAAAGAAGCACTTCCTCTATCTGCCTCCCTCAGCCCTTTCTCCCTCTGCCTCTGTCGCCTCTCTTAAGAGGGCATTGTCACTGTAAACAATGTGCAACAGTCAATATCAACATTATATCATTTATTATATAATATATAAGATTTAGTGCTGATTCACTGGTTAATGAAATATGACGGCATATCCACGTTCTGACTGGTCTCAATGAAGAGGTTAATGCCAGTAAAATCACACTTAAAGAAATGTTCTGACCGGTAATGACACTGCAGTAATGATGTTTGTTGATGATGTTGATGTTTACGTGGGTCCAGCGTTACTCACATTAGTGTCTCAATCACTATCACATTTGTTGTGTGCGTGCAAACATGGTCAGTGATGCAATGCAGCATAATAAACACTGCATCACAGCAACCAATGGGAATCTGTTTCTGCACCATGCAAATCCTGCATTGAATGAAACCAAGAGGACTATCCCAGTAGTGAAAAATCAAACTCCTCTATTTACATTTGCACATAAAAAACAAAACAAGGGGTGATGAGACAAGCAAGCCCAGCTTCACACCGGGCTGACGTAGGCTTCCTCATACCCCCCCCTTCCACCTCTGCTGAGGCGGACGCTAATGCGGCGGAGACGCGCCTGCGCGTGTCCGAGTCCGGCAAGGCGCCGATTGGCTGAAAATGACATCATCCAGTAGAGATCTATTGTTAGAAAGAGGATGAGCTCATCCTCCACACCAGTCTTAGAGCCGTGTAACAGAGGACAGACCAGTCTGAAGCAGCAGCACAGAGGACAGGACCAGCGTTGCAGACCAGTCTGACAGAGGATAGACCAGTCTCAAACCAGTCTGACAGAGGACAGACCAGTCTGAAACCAGTCTGCCAGCGAACAGAAAGCATCTGGAAATCTTGTCTTGCGTCTGAATTCTCTACCAAGATCCAGTTCCAAGCCAAGGAAGCCTTCAGCAGTACAGATTTCCAGTTTAGAGAGGGAGAACTCTCACTGTGAGTATTAAACTAAAATATATGAATATAATATAATATATTCACTATTTTGCTTGTTCTTTATCTGCATGGTAATATCATAAGGAAAGTTGCAAAGCGCCTTCTGGCTTTGTTTTTGTGCATCACTTCAATTGTCAACGCAAGAGATGCTGGACTGAAAATGTGGTTCAAGTTGCACTAAAAGCGCGTCCAGGTGTTAAATAAGCGGATTGTTGTTGCGCTGCAGACGGAGATGGTTTTGTCCCGGGAGAGAGAGGCGGAGCGGCCGCAGCTGTCCGTCATCCTGCCGCGGCTCTACCTGGGGGCGGAGAGTGACGTGACGCAGGTAAGATCTGAACCAGGACCAGGACCAGTGCCGGATCAGACCACACTGATGTACGGGGCTTGGGAGCAGACTAAATACAAGTCACACTTCATAAGCTAAATTGAAAAAAAAAAAAAAAAAAAATACAAAATAACACGAGAAAAGTGTGCAGGTATAAGAGAGAGAAGAATTAGGATGCGAGGAAATGTATCAGGAATTTGAAATATGTGTAGAAGTATCACTCCCCAGTAAACTCTGCATCCACATCCACATCATTACTGAATTGAATTGTTGTTAATTGGCTTTTGATTATATTGTTTTTGCTATAATTGTTGATATTCATATATTATTGGTTATGTACTGAACGCTTTTTATCAATGCTTGCAGTGTTATTGCAGTTGAAGCACTCTTAGGCACGTGTAAAAAAAAAAATCTGTAAAGCCAAGATGCTTTCAAAATTAATGAAATGAAAAGTTTCAAAATATATACTTTTGCACAGTACTGTAGGTCTCTTTCCTGTCATGCCAATAAAGCTGAAGATATTGCTAAACTGAACCCAGATCTGAAGGGAAAACAATCGAATTACAAAACATGGCATAGGTTCAGCACAATGCCCTACACAGTTTCATTGCTTGTTGAAATACATTTAAAGACATTAAAGGAGATTCAGACAACTAGGAGAAGGGCTCCGTCTCTTAAAGGGGAAGTAGTGTTTGTGCTGGTGACCAAAGCGAATCTCAAAATGTTGTTTGGTAAAACTAAATGCAAAGGAAATAAAAAATAAAGTATGTGTTTGAATTAAGTAATTAATTAATTCTACATTCTAATAAAACTGTCCCTATGGAAGAGGATTAGGGCCACATGGGACCTTTTTCTCAGAATTCTGACCTTAATCTCAGAATTCTGACTTTAAACTCAGAACTCAAATACATTTTTCACATGTGGCTCTAATCCTCTTCCGTATGTCCCCACATGTCGTGCAAAACCTTTTTTTATTATTTTGTGGGCATTTTAGCCCACAACAGTAGACCAAATCTGCACCTGTAATCATGGAGGCTGTAGGCTGATACTGACTGACTCTGTGTGTGTGTGTGTGTGTGTGTGTCTGTCTGCAGGACCGTCTGGCTGCTCTAGGTATCTCCTATGTGCTGAGCGTGAGCCGCTGCAGCCCCCAGCCTTCCTTCCTGCCCCGGTCCCGATACCTCCGCATCCCCATCGACGACTCCCTGCGGGACGACCTGCTGCCCTGGATCCCACAGGCGCTGCGCTTCATTGGTCAGGATGACTACATTTAGAATTCTCCAATTCACGAATGTCACTTTGTTTTTCTGTCTTAGTCAATTTTTTATTTTTTTTTTACACATTTTCATTCATACATTTATTTACATAACCTCCACCTAACCTCCACACCTGATTGAACGTACTATGTTTTCCATGATCTTAAAGCCATTCTGATCTAAAGCCTTATGCTTAAATGCTTGAAATTAGTTTCTTAGACAAATATAAATAGTGAAGTTGATCCTAGGTATGAATTTCTTTCCAAAGCCTTTGCCTTTCCATCAAGGCAAAGGGCGGCTCCTTTAAAGAATCTAAAATATAAGATAGTTTGGATTTGTTTAACACTTTTTTGGTCACTGCATAATTCCATTTGTGTTATTTCATAGTTTTGATGTCTTCACTATTATTCTAAAATGTGAAAAATAGTAAAAATAAAGAAAAATGTGGTGTCCCCAAACTTTTGACGGGCAGTGTATGTCCTGCTCTTCTTTGCTTATGCTATTACTATCTAATATAATGTAATGTAATGTAATCTAATCTAATCTTAATAATATTGGTGTCAGCAATTTACTCCAATAACAGTAGACTGGTGCTTGTTTTTCCATGCGCAGGCTTGTGATGTGTAGTTTGACTGACTGGAGTGATATGATTTGTGTCTCAGATGCAGCCATGTCTTCTGGAGCCTCCGTGTTGGTTCACTGCGCTGCGGGGATCTCTCGCTCCCCGGCGTTGGCGGTGGCCTACATCATGTACAGCCTGGGGATGGACCTGGACCACGCTTACAGGTCTGCATTCACACTGTATCTTGACCCACACAGTAGAGCCTGGCAGTAGAAAAGCAGCCCTAACCTCCGCCCTCTTTTTCTCCCCTTGGAAGGTTTGTGAAAGAGCGCCGGCCCTCCATTTCCCCAAACTTCAACTTCCTGGGTCAGCTGCAGCACTTCCAGGCCACTCTGAGTCAGAAAACCTCCGACGGCAACCTCGTCATCCGGCCGCTCAAACCCCTGGGTACCCGCCTGCCGTCCGCCAGCGACAGCGTCAGCCCGCCGGATTCCGATCAGAGCGTGAATTATCAGGCCAACCGTGTCACAAATGACTCTGCAGAGGCTGAGCGAGCACACGGTGAGAATTTATACAACACAGACAAAGTAGAGCAGAGATATTCCCGTTCCGGTGAATGCGGAAACCCGCGGCCATTGACGCTTTCCCTGTCAGGAAATCTCCAAACTCTCGATCTGACCATCAACCAAAACCAGAAGGAAGTCCAGACACCATGTGAGGCTCCGGCTCTGAGCCCCTGCGAGCCAGCTAAACCAACACTACAACTACAACTCCCAGCAGGCTCTGCGTCTCTATTAGATAAACGTAAAAGCCTCACCCTGTCTTTGTCCCCCCTGGGAAGCTGCCCCCTGACTAGCCCGACAAGCAGCAGCAGCAGCAGCCAGCTGACTGGGAGCAGTGCTACTTCCAAAACTGTCCACAAGAGGGAGATGGGAGTCAGGCATGAGGGAATGAGTCAGAGCGACAGGCTTCCAGCAGGGGGCACAGCCTCCAGCCAGGAGGCCCAGAGGGAGTGGAGTTCCTCCCACAGCAAGTACGCCAGGCCGACGCCCGGCAGGCCGGAGGCGGAGCAGCAGGGTGTCCCGTCGCCGCTCAGCCTCACCCTCAACAAGCTGCTGGGCTGGGGGGAGCGGATGCTGCTAGGCGGCCTGCTAGCCCCCCCTGTCAGGATGGGACAGGCCGTTCTGCCATACAGGTGCTGAGGACGGAACACACCACTGGAACAGGAACTGGGGTGGGGTGGGGTGGGGGGGGTGCACAAGGTGTTTATGAGAACTGTGGAAAAAATGTTCAGGATGGTGCGTATGTGTGCGTGTGTGCGCATGTTTGTACAAGCCAAACTGCATGTATAATACACATCTATATATGACATTTGTTTTTTTTTGCTCTGCAGGAGCTCTGAAGGGATTCTTTGTCTTATATCTATTTATTTGTTGTAGAGCTGAAGAAGCTTGCACTGTACGTGAGAATATTGGAGAATAAACCTTCAAACCAAACGCAGCGTCTTGATTTCCTATTGACTGATGTCGGTCAAGTGTTTTAGGTTCTTGCCATTTATAAGATGGAGATATTTTGATGGTTGAATTTTGCCACAATGGCTTGTAATGAAATCTGTGTTGATTAAAGGCAACATTGCAATCTACCCACACCGTGTCTTGTTACCTTTGTCAGTCCAACCTGCTATTCAGTATAGAATCCTCAGTATGATGTGTGATTTGGATGGTTTGCTACCATCAGCTCACACTGTGGATTACATTGAAACTGTTAGTCAGTCACTCCAGCTTGTTAATAGCTGTGTACAACTTAAAGAAAGCCTATGTGAGAATAACAAATCCTGAACTGAGACCTCATATTGACTTGGTTCATAACTCCTGAGAACATTATAACTCATGACTGTGACCCCATAATACCAGAAGCTGCTTTTTCAACCAGACTTAAACAGATTTGTAGGCCTTTAATTTGATCCACATAAGAGAAGTCTGTCAAAAGCTTAGGAAGATGGTATGATGCGGACCTAAATGACAAGGGACAGAGTCAGAAGATAAAACAGGAGGTCGAGGCACTGAGGGCATAGAGCCATCAGGACTGCCAGGCAAGTTAAAGCTGTGTTGCCTATAACAGTGGTTCTCAACATGGGGTCCGGGGACCACCAGGGGTCCTTGAGGGGGTTCCAGGGGGTCCCCAGCAAACTAACAAATTGTTAAACTTCACCGTCATTTCATTTACAAGAATTTAACACAATTAGAGAATATAGAAGAATGACTGTTCTGATCATATTTTCACTGTTATCTCTCTACCTACAATAGATAGTCATGGAATTCATATCATATCTAACAATAAAAATATTCTCAGATTTGAGTTTGAGAGAGGAAAGAGATTTGGTAATAATTCCTTGCTTGTATCACACAGGTTTTCAGTGCATGTGAAGGATTATACAGGCTCAAACCACTGTTAATGGACTAACCCTTTTTTTTTATTCCGACTTGGAAAATTTGTTTAAAACTGTGAAATTGCTTCAAATGTCGTCTAGTGTAAGGTCAGAGGTAGCTAATGGGTTAGCTAACATCAGGGCATCCAATTCCGGACAGCATACGACCAAAAAATCACAATCATATACCAATATATTTCATCCTGTACTGTTTTCACTGAAGTTTCTCATAAATTAACAATCCTCCATCTGTCTTTTTTAAAGTTTAATATCGCTTTTACCTTAACTTGTAATGGATTTTCTTCCAGTCCCTGCATATGGATGATAGCGCACCTATTTTTGAGATTCAAAATTCGTATCCAATTCCGGACACTTACTTTCATCCGTGTCGGTGTATTCATATACTCGATATTAACCCTTTATTAACCCTTCCTGTACCTTCACAATGTTACAGATACTTGTAAGAAGTGCAGGCTGTGTACTCAAAGCTCTTATTTTTCCATTTATCAGCCAATATCGATTCTCTACATGAAGTAACTGTCGCCCAAAGTGGGATTTAAGGCTTCCCGCTTCTTGTTCGTGACTAAGTTCGTAACTTAGTGTTTTATATGCTTAAATGTGTATAGATATTTATGAAATTTGATACCTAGCTTCTGAAATGTGTATGAATTTACGTCACTTCGCTTCCGGTTGGGAACTCTGTATAAAAATGCCAGTAAACACCGGAAATTACACGAGTGACCGAGTGGCTGGAATTGGATACAGTGTCCGGAATTGGATACAATTCTGTTACTTTTCTAGTAAGACTGCTGGCTAGCTTCTATGCTAGTGTTGATGCTAGTGTTGATGCTAGTTACTTAGCCCAGTCACAGTAACCAGGGAAGACGGCTAGCGTAATCTAACGGAGGGAGAAGAAGCCCAATGGCCTAGTAAGCCATACTGAATTGAGGAATATATTAACCACACAGAATTTTGGTAACGGGTTGTTTCATTACCAAAATTTTGATGATACCGACCAGCTTTGGTACCTTGATCAAATCGATACCATGGTTAATAACCGATAACCACAAAGTTCTTATTAAATCAAACATAAACATATCTTTTCAAAAATATTTATTAACAAAATATCTGACTCACCAAATCAAAAATAAAGTTGCATGTAAGCTCTTCCTCAGACAGCCTGCCTCTCCTCAGCCTGCCTGAGAAAGAGCTTGAAACTCGTTGCATAGCTGCATGTGTTATGTAAGCCTTTTGTGTTCATTTGTACTGCCTGATGCACTTCAATTTTATTGTTTTTTGGAACCTGTGAATAAATTCTCATATTAACTACTTAAGATATATCACACTCTTATTTTGACTTTTCCAACTATTTTGATAATCGATTAATCGGTTTGAGTACTTTTTTAAGAAAATTAAGTCAAAATTCTCTGATTCCAGCTTCTTAAATGTACATATTTTCTGGTTTCTTTACTCCTCTATGACAATAAACTAAAAATCTGTGGGTTGTGGACAAAACAAGACATTTGAGGACGTCATCTTGGGCTTTGGGAAACACTGATCCACATTTTTTTTTTACCATTTTCTGACATTTTATAGACCAAACAACTAATCGATTAATCGAGAAAATAATCGCCAATGAAAATAATCGTTAGTTGCAGCCCTATACATAAGTGGAAAATGTTATGTAGCCTAAATGTAAGATTGTGGTCCAGTGATTTCTGGACTACTGGAGTTGTCTTGAGCCTAATTCAGCGAAACATCTGCAATGACAGCCCCTAACTCGCACATTCATCCATGACATTTAGATTAGGTGGCTGATGACTGGTGCATTGCAACATCAAATCATGTGTATTGTACCCTATATTACATCATATCCTATGTCTTATTAAATCCAATAGCATATCTTATATTATATCCTATATTCTATTCAATGTTAAATTAAATCCTTGTTCATGTCCTATATTATTTTCTGCATGATATCGTGTCTGAGCCGGTAGGTTGAGATGATTTGATGACGTCAAGGACACTTCAAATGACCAAATAAGGAAGCTGACACATGAAGATGGAATTTGTTCTGCTCGTTTTTCAATCTTAATGAGAGAAAAGTTGTGTGTAGAACGGCGTGTGTGTGTGTGGGTGTGTTGGTGTGTGATGGTGTGTGTGTGTGTGTTGGTATTTGTTGATGTACGCTAGTCTATGTTGGTATGTGTGAATGTAACTGCTGTTAACGTGATAGTTTCGTGAGCAAAGAGAGAAGAGGAAGCAGTTCCGCCCTCTGAAGCTGCGTCTGGAGGCCGAAAGGAGAAACTTAAGAAAAGAAAAAGACAAAGGAGAGGGAAGAAAAGAAAACAAAAGAAAAGAAAGAAGAAAAGAAGAACCGGGCAAGCTAACACCGCGGACATCTCATACTAATGCTCAGCGATTTGAAAACAGCTCGATATTGAATTTTTCATGTGTTTTGACGGGTGGACAGTGAAACTCCAGCACGACTTTCTAACTAACATGGAGGCTGGTGGTCTGGTGTTGGTCTTAACGTCGTAATTACAGCTTCTAAAATCTATAAAATGAGCTTCATGTTGACAAGTTTCAATCAAAACCTGCACTCATAAACCGCCCATGCTGGTCGCCTCTGGTAACGTTAATAGGCGGATTACTCGGCGACTTTACTTTGGACTTTGTCTGCGTTTTGTTCTTTTTTAAACTGCCGGTGAACGTCGGGATTTTTCACTCTGGTCCTGGAAGGTTTTTGATCCGCAGAAATCCCAGTTCCAGACCAGTATGACTGGAGAAGAGGAGAGATTCAAACTGGTGGTGGTGGGAGGAGGAGGGGTGGGGAAGAGCGCTCTGACCATCCAGTTCATCCAGGTAAAAATTCTATACACTACGGTAACCTGTACTAGATAGCCTACATATTGGCTACACCACAGATATCAGGCTATAGCCAACTATATACATATTCTATAGCCTACACTCTACTCTATTAGATATGCCCTACTATATACAAATTATGTAGTGTAGGCCTACTAATTACTATGCTGATTTAACAGCCTACTGTATTATATATCGTAACGTCAGTTCAGTACAGATTAGATACCCCATATTGTATTATATATTATACTGTTAACATTAGTTCATCCAGATACATATTATACTGCATTATTATACTGTTAACATTAGTTAATGCAGGTTCAAATCATATATCCTACTCTATGTATTACTTTATAGATTATACTGTATATCATACTATATAGGTTACATACTGTATTATAGTATATAGGCTACATATTACATACACCATACTGTATTATATGTTGGAATACATAACATATACTGTATTATGTATAATACTGGTCACGTTTAGTTAACGTTAAATAACATTAGTTGGACTAGGTGAGACGGCCTGTTATACTGTAGAGAGGGCTTCCAGGTGATGTAACACACCCTCTGGCGGCCATATTGGAGGTCCTCAGCTCTTGAGCAATAGTAACTGTTAACAGCTGATTGCGTTTCTTAACGTACAACTTGTCCTCTCAACAGAATTAAATAGACATCATTAATTACTGTGCTGTTTTTTGTTTTTTTTTACTGGGAACTGGTCATTTAATCACTGATACATCTGATTAATTTTGTGTTTAGAAAATGTGAGCTTATGCATCACTGTCTTGTTAACACATCTGATTTGTACACAACATTAACAGCTCTGCTGGTAGCTAGCTAACAGTTTGTTTAGCTTAACTGGGCTGACTCTTCCCAAGCTACAACTCTGTGTTTTGGACTTAGAGACAGGCTGAAGACAAGACAGTTTACTGTGTCACAGTAATCTACACTGGAAACAAATCTACCCTTGCAGACTATTCACTTTTACTGAGAACGTTACTGAATGCATCTACAGCCACACCACAACAAGCTTTTTTAGGTATTTCTCTTATTGTAGCCTGGTTGTTATAGTTATTATTAACTACCACTAACCACCTCCATGATGGAGCCACACCTGGTTGATAACAGGTTTGTGAGACAACTGCAAAGCCTCCATACTTAAAATATACAATATAGGATGTATTCCAGTAAGGCACATGTCATTTAACATTAGCCAGTATGACCTATATTTGCAGCAGTAGTGTGTAATGTTCTGTGTGTCTTCCAGTCCTACTTTGTGTCGGACTACGACCCCACCATCGAAGACTCCTACACCAAGATCTGTACTGTGGACGGCAAAGAGACCCGGCTGGACAGTAAGGCTCAATCATACTGAACATTACTCCATACTTCATACACTTACTGTTTATTTGGTCAGTAAGAAAGGACTGTGTTCAGTATTTGAAGCAGAGGGTGTGTAGTGCTGGGATGTGGCAGGAGTGTGTTTGCTTTCTGGATGATTCATCCCCGTGTTAAAACTTGTACGAAGTAAGACTGTAGTCTGCTGGGTCACACTGCTAATCTCCTCCTCATATCGCCTTATTACACACAAACTGTGTGTGTGCGCGCGCGTGTTTGTGGAGGGTGGGGGGTGTCAAATTACACCATCTGCTGGTTAATTTTCTCATTGAGGGATTTTTAATTGATAAGTTTAAAAAATATATTTCACATTTTGTGACACTAAGACACATCAGCTATGAATCAATGAAACAACATTTTTTTTTTGCAAGTGGAAACCAATAAATGCTATTTTCTTTTTAGTGCAACTTTCCTTCACCAGATTTAGACCATTTGAACACAGTTCTGGATTGGAACTACTAACTTTTGTGTGTGTGTGTGTGTCAGTCTTGGATACAGCAGGTCAGGAGGAGTTTGGGGCGATGAGGGAACAGTACATGCGCTCAGGAGAGGGCTTCTTACTGGTGTTCGCCCTGAACGACAGCGGAAGGTAATGGAAAGTGTGTGTGTGTGTGTATGTGGTGGGGGAATCTTTCACTTCAACATTAGTTTTCTTCCAGTTTCATAATGGCATTGGAGATGAACAGTTTTTCAATCAAATGTTACACCCCTCAGTACTGCTGAAACCAGCCTTCCTTCCTGTTTATAAACAGCATGCCTACTGGTTGTCACTCTAACCAGTGTAATGCTCCCACCTCTAGGCCGGCTTCCTGCTAAAGAGGAAGTGAAGTGAGCTGTCAGCTGTGGTGAGACTGACCAGAGAACTGCTTCACAACAATATTTAGCTGGTTATTCTGATTGATACTTCACTTGTTGTTTAATTGTTTAATTGGTTTAATTGTTTAATTGGTTTAATTGTTTAAAAAAGTTTAATTGGTGGGTTTTAGGCTGCATCACCTTTTGATGTGGTTTGAAGCAGAGCTAGCTCTGCACCAGTAGATGCAGGGTATTTGCGGGTCCTTAAATAGTCTGAAAAATCTTTTAGTTCAGTTCCAGTTATTAGAGGTCTTATTTTTTCACCATGTAATAACAGGTTTCTTTTCGCTGCATGTGCACTCTTAGATTAATCCAGAACAGGGTTGGTAGTACAATATGCTTTACTAAACGCAGTTGCACTTCATGTCCTTAAGCAGTGTATTTCCTGGTGTCCTTTTTCTTATTCTGCCCATTTATAGTTTAAGATCTTTCATTAGCTATCTTCAATCAGAAATAGACTTGTTTTGCCAGTTTTGTTTCTTTATTTTGTTTTTTTAAATTGGTGTTAAATTCAATTCCAGGTAGCTTTGCGGTAGTTCAGGCAGGGCACGGTAGTCATGTGTCAGGTGCTCTTCATGTCCACCAATCACATACCACCATGACCTAACTCTGTTAACTAGGTGGTCCATATAAACAGATCTAGCGCTCACTCATCCTGCTTATGCTGCTGCATTGCATTCCTGCCTGCTCCACCATTGCCTGCTACCACAGTGCTTGAACTCCCTCATTCATACTATGTTGGCTCACTATGTCTATTATTTTGTCATATTAAGTGATGTGCATCTCTCAGGCTCTGTCCCATACGCAGAGGGGGGTTGTATGGTGGCCCTGAGGGTCAAAACACAACAACATTTCACAAAACACAACATTTCAGAAAACACAACGACATTTCACAAAACACGACGACACAACATTTCACAAAACACGACGACATGTTTTGTGAAATGTCGTTGTGTTTTCTGAAATGTTGTGTTTTGACTATCAGGGCCACCGTAGGTTCACATGCTCTGAGCCAAATCTGTGTCATGCTTGCATAGATTTGTTCTTTGAGCATCCCGGGAGCAGAGCCACATGACCAAATCCAGCTGTATTATTATACAGTTATTATATGCATTTGTTGCTATAAATGGTTTATCTCATAGCATGACTGTCCTGAGTGAAATTGTATTTCTAGGCTTGAAGAATACTTGTTTGCCAGACACTTTTCATTCTCTCTCAGTGATTGTGTATGTGATAAAAATTAAGAATTGCTTATATTGCAGCCTTTGCAACATAGATATTACATTATTTGCAACAAGCATACATATGAATATATGCTTGTTGATAGTTGCTAATGCTTTGCCACTGTCCTCTCACCAGCTACCATGAGATCCAGAAGTTCCACACCCAGATCCTGAGGGTGAAGGACCGGGACGACTTCCCCATGGTGCTGGTTGGAAACAAGGCTGACCTGGAACAGCACAGAATGGTAACACCCTCAGCAGGCTGCTTCTGGCTTCATGGTTCTTTATGGTTTATATATTATAAAATACATCAGGCTTCCTACTACCGGTACTTCTGCAATTTCCAAATTGCAGAGGCTGCAATTAATTTCTTAAGAGAGAGGGGCGTCCAAAATGGATTTCTAAACAAGATGTTTTAGAGCTCCAGGTAATATTTGGTCCATGAATCAAGTACAATATCAGTGAAAACCTTTCATCATACTCAAACTCAGTAAATCCTGCACACTGACATATATTTTTTTTTTATAAAATCGCTTTTCTTTAAACAATTTTAAAGTTTTAAAAAGTCTATGACAAGAAAAACTTGAAAAAGTGATGATATGAATTGTAGTTAGGGGTCCAAGCACGTAGTGCTGGAACCCTATTGTTTTTGCTGGAATTCTTTTTCTTTCTTTCTTTCTTTCTTTCTTTCTTTCTTTCTTTTTCTCCCCTAAAAGTGTCTGCAGCTCAGAAACCGTAAGTCCTACAGCAACCATATTTGGCAGGTGGGCTCCTACGGCCCCCCACTACTCAGACAAGGCAGCCCACCCACATTGGCCAGATGGTGGCGCTATAACAAGCAACTTTACGTTTTGGCCAATAACTTCTGAACCGTGTGTCGTAGACTGAAAATTCTTGTGTCCATAGATTCTTTGGAAGGTGCCGAGTCAACTTCTCATACCAATTGGCCAAAGGGGGGCATGGCAGTGGGTGTGGCTTCTCACTAAAAGGCATATAATTTAGAAGAAGTTATTAATTATTAACATTTGGTAATAATCCAACATGTGAAGCATGTCGATCAGCATTTTAAGACAATTTAAGCAGTGCTGCCACCTACCTTTGCACATTGCATCATTGACCATTAATAAGACGTATCTTCATGCATACAGTCTGAAAATTTAAAGATAATGCATGTCGACCCCCTAACAAACAAACTCGCTAAGGATCCCTGGTAGTCCCCAGACCTCAGTTTGAGAACCATCGTCCTAGAGTTGCTGTAAGTTGGGGGGGGGGGGGGGGGCACACCCTTTCATTAGCATCACATTTGTCAACAATGACCAACAACTTGGGTCTCACCGCAAGTCTGTCAGCCAGAGCTAGGAAGACACTTTCTCCACAAACGCAGAGAGGAGGAGGAGGAGGAGGAGGTTTTACAGGAGGCAGGGCCTGATTCTTGTCTGTTTTGTCGCCAGATCTCCAGGGAGGAGGCGCAGGTGTTTGCCAGAGAGAACAGGATCCACTACATGGAGGCTTCAGCTAAGAACCGCTACAACGTGGATGAAGCCTTCCTGGAGGTGGTGCGAGCTATCAGGTAAAATCCCCATGAGATACGAGACTCTTGGACACATCACTGGAGTTTCTACCCCCCAAGCTCCACTGTCGCCGTCAGCCATTAAGGGAATGCTTCTTTTGAAATCGATGAAAAGCTGCTCCACTGCCACGCCATGTTGGAGCTAGTGTTGTGTTGCAGTTAGCGCTGTGTTGGTGTGGTGTTATGATGGTGTGGCGTTGGCATTGCTTTGCTGTTACGTCTGATAGAAGCGGCCATCAGAGTGGATAGTGCATTGTCGGGCTGAACAATTAATCAAAATTTTATGGAAATCGCAATATGGCCTACTGCAATTTTCAAATCGCAGGAGGCGTAATATTTGTTAAAGGCGAAATGTGTGTCAAAATACCATTTTACATTAAATATTGTGGTGCTGCAGAGATGTCCTGGCCTACACATCATATTCTACAGACTTAAGAAAACATCTTTGTTTGGTACAGATCCCCGCAAAAATCACACCATAATCATTTGAATACGTTTTTCAATGAAAATGAGAATAGTGATGTAAAAATGATCATTCCCTCTAATATCGCAAATCATATCGCAATTGCAATATCAGTCAAAATAATCGCAATTAGATATTTTTTCAGAATCGTTCAGCCCTAGTGCATTGAAATAATGAGAAATAAAGTTTAGAGTGGTTGTTTTCTGGTGTATTGACTCACATAAAGAATATAAAATGAAGGGCAATCCACATATGCTGCGATGTTCAGTTATGAAAGGTCTATACATTTTTCAGAGGTTCAGCTCAGCTTACATTTGTGCATATGGTGAAAAAATACCAAAGCTATACTTGTGCATATTGATGAATCTAGTCTAAACACTTTTCCCCTTTGCTGCTCTTTCAAAATAAAAGTGTTCTGTGGAGCAGCTAGAATGACGTCACGCTGATGGTGACACTATTAGCTTGTTTGTGTGTGTACATAAGAAGGATAATGCCAGTGTTTTTGTGCCAATCATCAAACGCTACTAAAGATACAGAAGCAATTTCACAAACTAAAACCAAACTAGTCAGCTATATCAATATCTATTTAGTAGAGTTGTGAAATACAATTGAATATGACAGAAAGCATACAAGTTACTGCTCCCATGTGAGGGAGGCTTCCAGCTGAAACATTAAGTGATCTGTGGTTCCATTAATTATTAATTGTTCTGCCTCTAAGTGCAGATTTAAGAGTGCTCCTTCCTTGTTTTTCTACCTTCAGAAGAAGCCATTTTCTACCATTCTTATAGAGTATGAAAATCAACAGATTTGAAAATTGCCAAAGATAGATGATCCATCACAGTAAACATGAAGCCTTGATTTGGTTTCTCTGTTATTTCATTGTGCCAGAGTTTAGTGTTTTCATATCAATGCAAGCTTTACTTTAGGTGATCAGGTCAGGTCAATCACCTGACCTGATCACCAGAAAATAATCCTTAAATAATCACCGTACAAACTTGATTGTCACATCCATATCTTTTTATTTAGGGTGTCTTGTTTAGCCGTGACAGCAGTTAAGTTCAAGCTAGGTTTGACAGTGACAGACATAGACAGTAGTAAATAGTAGTAAAGTCCTGTCTAGGGACCAGCACTGAAGACCCTTGTGCTATAACTCTAAATGCAGGGCTTAAAGACCTCCGGCCAGGTGCCGGATTTCCGGTATATGGACGTTTTAGATTGACAAACTATTTTCGACAAAAAAACCCAAAAAACTCACTCCACGTGGGTTTTTGTTTTTGATGCGTTTTATCCATTCATATTCAGCGAAGCAAAGCAATATTTTACATTTACCAATGGAATGCGAGCAAGTTTTTTTTTTTATCCAATGAACAGCAAGCTACTTTCTATCACAATGTAGCACCGATTCCGTAGTGTAGCACAGCTGAAATATGGAATTGAAGTTTATGAAAGCTGGTGAAGATACACGCGTCACTAAGACAGGAGTGAAAGGTATGGATAGGTATGGATATGTATGGATATGTATGGATAGGTATGGATAGGTATGGAGGTTTAGGTTTCATATTGTCACCAAAACGCACATCGGATCATAAATTAGACCTACTGATTTGGTTATCTGGTTATGGTTCACATATGGTCTAGGTGCCTAATGGCTATTACAGCTCACTATATGTATGCCAAGCTGTGTGTAATGGCTCTGGCTCACTGTATATAGGCCTAAAAGTCCCTCTTTGATGTTATCAATGTAGATATTACAAATCTGTGCACATGGTTTACTAATCTGGGCACGGTTTAGGAGTAAATTGTAAGAAAACCGTGCCCACTGATTTCCCATCTTTTTTTTTATACCAGGTGACCCCTGGGGGGCTCCACAGTTATCCTTATTGCACTAGGTTTATAGATTAATAAGGCTGTGTGTTGAAAATTCATTCATTCAGCACAGAAATGTGTCAATTGTTTTCGTTGTTCTTGTTATTGGACTAGTTTTATAGAGAAATAGAGAAATAAATGGTGCGATGGTGCAGTGTGCTGACTACCCCCCCCCAATCAGTCAGGAACATTTCAGGCTCAGGATGTTGCTGCTCTCCTTTAACCATCAATATTTGTTGAAATTTTTGATTTCTCTCTCTCTCTCTCTCTCATTCTCCCTCCACAGAAGGTTTCAGGAGACGGAGAGTCCCCCTCTTCCGGCCAATCAGACTGGGAAGCAAAAGAGTGGTGGCTGTCCCTGCACCCTCCTCTAACCACTGTTACTATGGAGACCAAAGCCCCGCCCATCCATAAGAGTGCAGGAGTGGGCCGCAGATAGGAATATGTGTGTGTGTGTGTGCGTGTGTGTGTCTGTGTGTGTGTATGTGTGTGTGTTGGTTGCTTACAGAAGGGGGTCAGTGGGAAGCAAAGAGGTGGAGTGCATCATTTTTTTCCCCAAATGGTTTCAATCGCACTTTTTGCCAAAACCATCTTTTAAATCATTGTAATCTTTTCATATTGATGTTGTCATTTCTGTAAAGGATGAGAAAGGGAGACGATCCAAACTAGCAGCAGAGAGAGTTGGTGTATGAAGAGGGTTTTTGAGAAAAGGCCAGTGTATTGTAAATCCAGCACCACCTAGCCTTAAACAGGTTGTTGGAAGTAGAAAGTTCTTAATGTTTGTCATCCAGCCGCCTGTTCTGACCATTCAGAACAGGTTTCAGCCTGGAGGAAGATGTGAACAACTGTCAAAGAGGCCTTTTCCACCTGGTATCAAAAAATGATCTGTCTCTGAATATTTTATCTGGAAAAAGGAAAAGTCATGTTAATGCAAGGTGCAATTGCACACAGCACGCATTGTGATGGGAATGGGATAGGATCTGCCAGTCAGACAGGTGGAGATGCAATCCATACAGTTAGTGAGAAAGTATCCACCAACGGCAGCTGGTACAAATGTCATCACCGTAGGTAGAAACGTCATCACCATGGGTAGAAGTCTTATATATATGCATGTCTCAAAGGAATTGACAGAAAGGGAGCCTCCCTCGATCTAGATCTAGCTATTCAACAATCAATCACAAAACAAAATAATGTAATACTGTATGCAAAAAAATAGAACACAAGGAAACAAAACAAAGCACAAGACACAAAAAGACATAACAGGCCCTACCTAACTAGCCAAGCCAAGCCTACCCGGCACCATCAACCTTAGATCTCAGTTAATACAAGGGAAAAATCCCAAGACAACCTTAAAAGAGGGATCCCCCACCAGGACAGCTAAGCGTGCAATAGGTGCCGGGACAAAACGATAACATGGACAATGACAATTAGATAAGAAAACAAAAATATGATAATTAGAAACATGATGAGCCAGAAAGATGGGACTTCAGCCACCACCCGCGCCCACTGCCAGGTAAAATCACTGTGCGCAACAAGTGTCTGAAAGACAAGAAAGCTGGTAGAAACGTCATAACATCATTGACGTGGGTAGAAATCTTCGCCTCAAATAGAAGCGTCATCATTGCGGGTAGAAATGTCATCACCATGGGTAGAAACATTATCGGCGTATGTAGAATCATCATCCCCATGGGTTATAACGTCATCTCTGCACTCCCTGCTCGAGTGGTAGAAGACAAAGTTAAAGTACCTTAACAGCTGCTATGTTAGTTTTCATTCTACCTGCTTTGCCAAAAATAAGATCTCATCACAATGTGGACAGAATGCAGACAACCAAAACACCAATAAATACCAGGTGTAAATGCATGGGCCTGATCAGATTGGTCATTATCCAGATAGCATACCCAGATGCAGATTGCATTTGAATATAAGGTGTAAACGAGGTCTAAGAGACAAAATTCCCTGTTAGTCTCTCAGAGGGAATACCAGTGCCTTGGCCATTCAAAACATCCCAGCTGCGTGACGAAGAATCAGATTGAAAATTGGGTTATTGTAAGATTGTATGAACATGCATGAATATTGTATGAACCGAATTGTATGAACATTGACTGACTGCGAGACTTCCAAACACTGGTACTTTAACTGAGCAGTGCAGTATTTACGACCACAACATTTCTCTCTGTGTTTGCACATTTCAGCTATGGACTGATAGGCAAGAGTAGATTGACACTAAAACACTTTTGTTTGTTTATTTTTGTTTTCAGTGAGTATAGGCCGGCTTTTCAACATATTTTCGGTTTAATGCTGCACACACTGCTACCAGTCATGCATCCATTAAGTTAGTATTTACTTCTATGTAATGAATGTGTAAAAACCACATCAGTATGGGGAGGTCATAGGCGCTGCCTGCCTCAGGATGCCATTCACAGAAAACATGTAAGCAAAGTGAATGATCACAAAAATAATATAGCTTGCATAGTCAGTAATAATTAATTGGTGGCAGATTGCAAATTTATTGGGCCTCATTTATCAAAAATTTTATAAATATGTGTTAAGGTTTCCTCGTACAACTAACTGCCGCTGTAGTTATCAAATGTTCGGAGGCACATGCTTTCCATTGTATCCATGTGCACATGTTGATAAATCCCAATCATTCATCAATTGGAAGTTCACGGGACCTTAATTATCATGAATTAACATATTGGCACTGCCCCCAAAAGCCCCCAAAAGGAGAACACCCATATCATTGGGGATGTGTCGGTCTCTGGCATTGCCCCAGATGGGGAGAGTGACAACATGCCCAGTGCTAACTATCCCCACTTTCCTTCATTTCTCTGCATGTCCAGATTATTTGGGACTTTGCAGCGTTGTAGTCGTTTAAATAGTCTCCAATAACAGAATAAAAGAACATCAGTCGTTAATTGAAACAGCATCTACAACAAATTATTTTCTTTAAAATGTTTGCTTTCTTTATGCTATGTAATAATTTGAGGAAAAGTAGGCATAGGTTCAACGCAGCCTATTTAACGTCCAATTTCATCAATAAAAGTGAAAGACTTGAAAGACTGGAGTTTACACACATCCTATGTGTGGTCTCAAGTTTTCATAACTTTCCTTTAGACGTCTAAACAAGTCGGACTCTCAAAAACTTTGATAAACCCCAATTTTAAACGTAAGTACGACGGAATTACGAAAAAAATGTTCATATGTAGCTTGATAAATGAGGCCCATTGTGTTTTAAAGTGCATATGTAGCACTGGTTCCAATCATTATTAAGGTGAGTAATGTTCTGGGATCTCCCAGGAACCTAAAGATGGCAGCTTCCTGCTGTGATGTCAGTGTTATGTTTCTACTAGCTGTCCTGCTCTTTACAACGGCCAAACACCAACATTATGTGCATGTCAAGGGGTGTTAACGTTATCACGCAAGAAAGGTTTTGTGTGCTCCTTGGCCGTTGTGTTGAATGGAGATATTTTTTTGCAGGCTAGAGTCCTGCACCGATGTATGCCGAAACTTCAAATTTGTTGAACTTTTGAGAGCGCAGCCAATGACAGTACTGTAGGCCTACATGTGACTGTACACCTGCTAAGAAGGACTGCTGGTCCAAAATGGAGGAAGGTTTGATCGTGTATGTCTCAGATTTTCCAAAGGTTTATAAGAATTCCATAAATGCATAGAGACCACACCAAAAAAAAACATTTGCTTGGTGAAATGTCAACCTTCAGATGGAACTACCAGGTTTGTTACAAAGATGTTATTTGAGTGAGTATAGGTAGAGATCTGGCTACTATTGCTACTCATATAGTTCCCTGTTAGCAAGCTAATATAGCGCCACCGAGTGTGCTGGAGTCGTTTAACACGCAACTGTACAAAATGGCACGCATAGCGTAAGAGCCTTGTTTTTGCACGATAATGTGAGCGCCCCTTTAGGCTGGGAGAACTGAATGACTTCAAACCAGCAGGCTGACATCTGTATGCACCTGGGACAGCTTCCCATTTGCTAGTAAAGATTAACTGACAATACACAACATGCAGCATTGTTAATCTATTTGAGTATAGTTGTTATTAAATTTACAGACTTCTCTTGCTTCCAAAATCCACCTTTGAAGGCATACATCTTCCTTTATTATTAGTTCACTTGAACAAAATTTTCTGCCACAGATTTTCAAAAAGCTGATTCCATGTCTGCCTTTTTTGATGCTTTGGGTAGTTTTTTTTTTTTTTTTTTCTTATAAGAATTGCCCTTTACACATATATATAACTTCCAACCTGCAATCCACACAAACTGTGTTTTGTATTGAAATAAAAAAACAAAGAACTTTTGTATGTGATTAAAATATTATTTACATAAACATTTCTCTCTGCTGTGCCGTGTGTAACACTGGCTGCCTTATTGGTTTTGGCCAAAACAGTTACTTTTTGAAAGATTTTTAGCTCTTTTTGTACATTTCTTTTAGTAGATGTTTTGGATTTATCTGGTTGTATGATCATTGGTATTGGTTCGAATGCAAAGTTTCTTAGATAATACACTGGGTGTCAATTACCGTTTTTAGTTCAGTTTTGTTTCTAAAGAAAAGGAAAAATCAATGTGTTCTCATAGGAAGTTGTGAAACACAGATTTACGTGCTGTGGACATGAATTATGTGAACACCATGAATTGGATTCTTGGATTTGGATTGGATCAGAAGAAAGAAAGACAGATAACGATTCAGATAAATCTGTTAAGACCCTATTTAGTAAGAATGTCAGCTTGAAAGGAACACGGCAGGGGCTAGAAGATCGCTTAGAAAAGGTGCATGCAGATAGGGAAAGTGGAATGAGGTGCAAAATGTGGTAAGGCATTCAAAGGCTTCATCAGCCCCAGGGCCTAATGGTACTATACCAAGTATATAAAAGCACATCAGATGTATTGAGATATCTATGGAAGCTTATGAAGCTAGCATGGAAAAAGCACTTTATTCCTAGATCATGGCTTAGAGCAGGATGGATTTCTAATTTCTAAATATCTTCTTTAGTGTGGTCAGATTACTTGGAAAAGACTAGGTTCATTGACACAATTGTGGCTTTTCTGGGTGCTTGGAGCACACAAACATGATTTGGCACCACATTCAGTCAGCTAAGCAAGAGAAGAGAGATCTTCATGTGGTATTTTTGGACCTTGCTAATGCATTTGGCTCTGTACCACATAAGCTATTGCGGGGGACTTTCCCAAATTTCTTTAGGGTTCCAGGTAGCAAGAATCTAGGAAGACCATGTTTTCAGGATATTCAGTTGTGTTTCACAACAACAGAGTTCACTACAGCCTGGCAGCATCGTGAAACAGGAATTATGGCAGGGTGCCCCATTTCCCCCCTAGCTTTCACTATGGCAATGGAGGTAATTACTAGGGCATCAAAGTGGGTGGAAGGAGGGCTGCGCGTCCCACCCATTAGGGCATATATGGATTATATGACTACCATAATGACTACAGCTCCTTGTATAAAAAGGTTTCTGAATAAATGTAATGATAATCTAAATTGGGCTAGGATAGGTTGCATAGATTAGTAGCTGTACAGGTAGTTGATTACATAAATAAACTATGCCATTACACATAACTGCAGATACAACCCACACTGGTCATAAAAAATTGTTAAAAGAAAAACACAATTTGATATCCTTATTGGTATTTCACTTACATGTCTAGGAGAAAGAAAGCCAGCTCTATGTCGGTCTTAAACCCCTTCAACTCCAACTCTTCAGCTCTCCAACAAGTGAACATCCGGTCGGTTAACTCCGGTCTGACCCCGTGCTTTGTCACTCTCCTTAGCTCTTTTAGCCTTGTACAGAACTAGTGCTCTGGGCTGATGGGTCTGCGGGGCTCCCGGGGACTCCGGTCTGCTGTGTTCCTGGAGGCCGGGGAACGGGTACTTCAAGCCGATCGGTCCGCGGGGCTCCCGGAGGTTCTGGATCCCGTGCAACCCCTCTCTCTCGTTCTTAGCTCTTTTAGCTTCTTCTGTTAAAGGCTTCTTGTTTTGTTTTGTTGCAGAGGGTCCAGCTGTTAGAGTCCTGTCTTCCATGTTACCACTATCTAGCATATTGATTAGCTTCACGCTGTTCAATCTAAGCTAGTGCTGGTCAAAAAAGAACAAACAAATCATTTTGAACGAATCATTCTTAAGCTTGAAACATACTGAGTCTGTAGTGGTACGCATGGGCGCCTGGTTATGTTTTACAATGGGGGAGCAAACTTGGAAAGATACATAATTGGCGGGGGGGTCTGGGGGTCCTTCCCCAGAAAGAAAAATTGTAATTTAAAACAAATTTCCTGCATTTCTACACCACCTAACCTCTTGGATTAAGTCAAGAGCCAAACAGAGTACAATTAGCTGATAATTAGCCTGATCAGCCACCATCAGTAATCAATACAAACACACATTATTAAACCATTAATCAAACCAATAACTAACAGCAGTCAACGTCAGACAACCTTATCATACTTTAGCAGTTACCTAGTGCAGTGGTTCCCAACCTCTTTTCTTAAGGGACCCCTATTTTACCATTGTATACACAGACGACCCCCACCGCCCCCCACCCACATACAATTACAAAAAAGGGGAAAATGTAGCCTACTTCTTTTGAAATATCTATATGTGTATTTCATTATATTCACTGCATAAAAAACAATAACAGCACAGAACAGAACAATTAACTGTGCAATGAACCTAAATAGTTAACATAATACCTGCAGGAAGTTTGTGTAAAATTAACACTTCTGAACAGATTATTTCCTGTGGATATCTATGTATCAGACAATTTTTCCTTATATTTTTAGGAACACAACTATCTCTGTATTATGATTTTCTTTTAATTTCACTATCATACATACGTGTTAATAGTCCAAGCAGCTGGCTTTTAATGAGAGCTCTGAGCCTGTATTTCTTGAGCCAGTGATGGGATGTCAGGTGCGATTTTGGTGATAGCCAAACGGAAGTCATTGTGCACATCAAGCCTGTTGCGTGCCTTCGTTTTGATGGTGACCAGAGCGCTGAAAGCAGCCTCTGACAGGTATGTTGTGGCGAATGGCGAGATGAATCTGGTGGTTGCGTGAAGTGCAAGTCTTGGAGCGACGCCTGTTCCTTTCACAAGCCAAAACCGCTTGTATCCATGTTCAGTGTAGAATCTCTTCAATAGAGAATTTGACTTGATATCCATGAGCTCATCCGCAGCTTGGAGGTACTCCACATCCTCTTCTTTTGCGAGAAACGGGTCCATCACCCATGCGCTTTTTGCGACATGTTCATCAACATCCGAGAACCGTGAGTTCATCTCCTCCTGAAGCCGCTGCATGTGGTGGGTGAACTGTCTGACCAAAGCATCAGGTAACTTTCCCCCTGACTGTTCCATTAGCAAGGGAAACTCTTGTAGGTCTCCCTTCGCCAGTTTATTCTTTCTGTATTCCATTTTGCGCACAAACGCATCCACTGTCTCCTTGCATTCCATAACACTGGCCTCTGCGCCCTGCATGCGCTTGTTTGTCTCGCTGTACAGGCTGAAAATCTCCGCTAGATATGACGTCTTAATGAGAAACTCATCTGTCATTTCTTCTAATAGTTTCTGATTATGGAGGGTTAAGAATTCCCTTATTTGATTTTTAAGTTCAATGAAACGCACCAACACTTTGCCCCGAAAAAGCCAGCGCACTTCGGTATGAAGGAGGAGTGTCTGGTCCGTCTGTTGACCGGGCGAGCTTTAATAAAGTTGACTATTTTTACCACAGTCTTTAAGGTTTCGTTCAGTTCCTCACAGAGATGTTTGCTTGCCAGTGCCTGTCTGTGTATCATGCAGTGAAACACTATGCAGTGTGGCGCCTTCTCCTTCAAACGGCTGTTGAAGCCCTTATTTTTCCCCATCATCGAGGCAGCTCCATCTGTGCAGCATGCAACTAAATTATTATAGGGGATATTGTGCTTTGCGAAGTATGTGTCAACTACACTGAAAATATCTTCTCCTCTTGTGGTGGTTGTGAGATTGACAGACATAAGAATGTCTTGTTTCAGTTCCGTTTCCTCAGTGTACTGTACATATACAATGAGTATTGCCTCCTCTGCCACAGTGGTAGTTTCATCCAACTGGACAGAAAACGGGCCCGTCTTGAGTTTTTCTATTAGTGTGTTCTCAACGTTTCCTGCCATTCTGTCGATCCTGTCTTTCACCGTGTTGTTGGACAATGGTACAGTCTTAATTTTGTTAGCCACCTGAGGTCCACACATTATTTCAGCCATTTTAATGCAAGCCGGTTTAATCGCGACCCCCCATGAAGCTTTGGCGCCCCCTAGTGGGGGTCGGGACCCCCAGGTTGGGAGCCACTGACCTAGTGTTTCTGTAGTGGTGACAAAATGTTAAAAAATATACATATTAGCAGTGAAGCTCCCTGCGCTCGCCGGGGAAAATATTACGCCAAACTCCCTTTAAGAAATATGACATATTAACAATTCATTACGTGTCCGTAAAAACACATAGGCTAACTATATTTCCATACAAACTTTACATTTTGGATTTTGTCGCCTCAACTGGCTACCAGCCTCCGTTGGTTAGCTGCGCTATTGTATTGGGAGAAGACTGTGGGAATGAGAGGCGAAACATTTCAAAGATTAGATTTCTCACTGAAATAAGTGCTGGTTAGGGGATCAGATACAGGCCGAATTAAACACTGACTCATAACACTGTTAATTCACCGTCTATCATGTGTGTGTGACGGTATTTGAGGAGTTTTTTCGGCTGTTACCAAAGTAACTACCCGGTTTGCTGCTTCCTGTTTGGTGCTGGAGAGAGCACACCTACCTTCCGATAATATTAAACATGTTCGATTGGCAAAGTTAGCTAACGTTGACTCTCAAATCGGTTCGTCATTTCGGCAACAGTACAATTCTACTTTTAGCTAGTTTAAAGTTTGGCTGGAGTCAGTGGGCCAAGCAGGTTCATTCAACATACGCTAGCCTATCTTTTCCTATGTTCCATCTTCAGTCAATGATCGCAGTTAAGCTACATGGGATGTTTCTTACCTTTGTAACAGACTCCTGTGTGGATTCATTGACAGACTGTGATTGACAGCCAAAGCATGCTGTGGCAAACGATCAGCGGCGGGTTCGACTGAACCAACTCAAAGGGTGGTCCAAAAATGTGTGATTTTTTTATTGAACTGTATGATGATAAGTTTATTTTTAAAAAGACAACAAGTGGGGTAGCAAAACCATAACTTTGCTCCCCCTAATTGAATAATGGGGATGCATTTGCTCCACTTGCTCCATTGCTCAGGCGCCTATGGTGGTACGTACTGGTTCCTCCCACATCAAGTTTCCACCAAAGCTCATTAAACGATTGAATGATCGCCATGTACATTAACAAAGACATCGCAACGCGCTCTTTGGGGAAGTAGTACATTGTTGAGCAAGCCGTTCATTTGGGTTTTCTAGTTTCACTTTCAAATCACTATCTGCAACCTGTCCGAGACAAGCAGCATCTCGAGCATTTGCTACTACTTTCATATCGAGTCGTTCAAATATTCAATGAGGAAGTAGCAAGGGCGTCACTTTGTGTTGAAAAGTGGTGGGGACATAAGGGCTCAGATGAAAAAAATTTTTTTAAAGGTCTTCAACATATGCGATTTTAGGCAATGTAATGGGGGGATATGGTATGAGGTCAGAGTAGATAATTACAGCGAGAAAAAAATTGTATAACGGCGCATCAAAAGGGCATAGCCTAGGCTACTACAGAGTCGACAATACGAAAATACTCAGCATAAAAGGCACAAGAACGTCGACCACACAAGTACAGTCATCCATATGCATCACGTCCACAGCTGCAACACCATGTCAATCGAACAATGCCAATATCACATCTACTGTAGAAAGCACCTGTGCATGTCAGTCAGCCCAGCGATAACAATATCCAATATCACTGCCCTAAAATATGACAAGGTAGAAACAACTAAAGAATAACGTCTACAACGTTAGCTAAAGATAATAAATCACCCTTATCTTTAGATGGTAAGTTATACCTTATTGTTTCGATGCTACATACTTTTTTTTTTTTTAGAGAAACAGAGTTCACAAGAGTTCATGAGTCAAGTTCAACCAATCATGACTTAAGCATAAGGTTTAAATATCGATATGTGAGAACATGAATTAAACTGGAGCAGGGATTAGATTATTTCTATTTATTTATCCATATTCACTTTAAAACAAACTCAAATCATTGATTTGATTTTTTATTAATTCTTTTAAAATTCCACACAATTAATTCATACATTTCACACAATTAAACTCAAATACCACCCCTGTCAGTCTCCTCCACTAGGGGTCGCCACAGGATAATCAATCATAGAAAAGTACAGTAGCTAGCTACACACACAGACTGTAAAAAAATATATGGACGTAGTCACCATGACGTCACCCATTGGTTTGTGGAGTCCCGTTTTGAAGCTAAAAGTTGGGGATTACAAGCGCCGCCATGTTGACAGTTTTTGGAGCCGGAGCAGCTAGCGCGAGAGGGGTTTCCTACAGAGCCGCAGCGCCGCCTGCTATTGGTCCGTGATCGGCGATCACTGGACAGGTGACCTGTCAATCACGCCCCAAAGCACAGTCTGCTTTATCGTCTATTTTACTCTAAATGGGACCATAACCTTACAAAATGAACATCATGCTGTATTGAAGAAGACTTGAAACTAGCGATTGAGACCATAAACTCATTAGGAGTGTTTACTGAGGTAATAAATCAAGTGACAAGAAGGGTCATTTTCCCATAGACTTCTATACAATCTGACTTCTTTTTGCAGCCAGTGGAGTCGCCCCCTGCTGGCCATTAGAAAGAATGCAGGTTTAAAGTTTATTGTGCAAATAATTGTAATAATAATAATAATTCTCAAAGCGTTCTCATTTGTTAGTTAAGATTTCTTGGTGCAAGCTATTTTTCAGAACATTTTTAACAAATGATGCTTTTAAAAAGTGATGGGGACAAAATCGGCCATTTCAAAAAGTGGTGGGGACATGTCCCCAGCGTCCCCAGTGTAAATGACACCTATGGGAAGTAGTAGTACATTGTTGAGCGAGCCGTTCATTTGGGTTCTCGAGTTTCAGTACGTACATAACCTGTATACTGAATACTGGAACTCGACTCGACATGGCAACGGTACTGAATGCTGGAGTTGCTGCTCATTGCTAACAGCCTGCAAATCACACTGTGCCTGTGGTACTTTTCCACAAAAGAACTACTGCTTTTTTTGTAGTGATGATAAGTTCATAGAGGGGGAAGTGCCCAATTAAGCCCATGTACCATGTAAGCCTGCTTGTTCTTTTATTCTGAAATACAATAAATACAGGAAATATTAGAGACATAATCTGTGTCACAGCAAATACATAAAATTGTTGCTGTCGTGTTACTTTTTATTTGGAGCAAATCGGATGTTTCTTTCTTGAGTTATGTATGAGCATGTGCTGCCACTGTGCAGAAGCATTTTAGAAGTGACCCCAAAACTTTGCCTTATGAGCAGTCATCTCAAGAAGTCATTTTTTCAGATTTGACTAGAGAGTATTGATAAGAATGATAAAATTAAGAGATTAATAAATTAAATGACACTTTATATGATGCGTTTTCTTGGCATTTAAAAGCAGTATTTTGTATTTCAAAAGATAGAATTAATGAGTGTCTTGAGTTAGCGTGGGACACTGTTAGAATGATGGTCACACAGATAGATGCTATAGAACAAAAACTGATAATAACTGTTGATGACCATAATAAATGAAAACATCTAAAGCACAAAAAATATTTTATGTTCTATCTGTTATTAGAATCTATAAATTTAGCTGTTTTTGTCATGTTGGCTTAATAGGAACAACGCCTTTCTGAAGCCTATAGCACATGGCTTGAATGAAGAATAATTATTTTTTGCACTAACTATAAAAAGCATTATCTAAGTTGTTAAAATAATGTATTGTATTCATTATTAAGATATTACATGTTTACATTAACACTATAATAAATAAGAGAGGTTAATTTACCATGTCACATGGTACAAGCTTGCCATGAGTTTCATGAGGGCAAGTGTGACAACCTTGCTGCATTGGCAAGGAAATATGGAGTGGATAGGAAGGACCAGAGACAGAGAGTCAGAGACTAAATAAAAAAACAAAAAAACAATTATTATTTATATGGCTATAGTTTAATTGTTTAGGTTGGTTATTTGAGGCCTGACTTTAACGATCAATAAAATATCAAGTGTTTAATCAATATAATGTGAGGTGTATATTGTTGAAACTCTTGTGGGCTTATTGGGACACATATGGATTTAAAGGGTACACATGTACCTTATAAGCCCACTCCAGACTTTTCATGTTTGCAGCAGAACAAGCTCGGATCTAGGACATAGGAGATAGCAGTCGGTCAGTAAGTGTTTTGAATCTTTGTTTCTGGGTTAGATTTGGATTTAGGCTGTTGTCAGGCTTTGTTGTGGCTGAGCACTTCCTGGTTTCACTCTCTGAGTTTCGATAGGTGGGTCAGCTGACGCGGGTCACGCCCTCTATCTGTTGCTTTGTTGTGGAAATCTGAAAGGGGCGGGATTTTCACTAAACTCTTAAAAAGAGAGATTGGAGTGAGCTCCAAAGCAGAACAAGCTCGGATCTAGGACATAGGAGATAGCAGTCGGTCAGAACGTCCTCACGTTCCGCCGTAAATGGTCTCCTACAGACAAACTTTTATGGTATCAAAATTAATTGGAGGATGATACAGATCTACATTGTATCTGATCTACTGATCAGATACAAACTCTACATGTTGGGGCTTTAACTTCAATTTGTAGCACAAATTGACACGCTGCTACATTTTGGCGGTGGCGTTTGTAGCTTTGTCTTCCATTGAAAACGAATGACTTCCTGTTGCTTTGTAGCCCGTATTATTAGATGCAGAACCATAAATCAGCCTTTAGTGTCGAGGCCGAGTGTTTAGGGGCTGAACTGAGTAAAGCAATTACTGCTCCTCCTCTCGCTCGATCCGACATACCTTTACCGATCTCCTCCCGTCACGTGACCGCGAGGGTCAGAGTGCCTGGACGCATAGCGGCAGCGGCGGCCCCAAAGCAGAGGCCGCTTCCTGGTCGTTCATGGTACGTTTCCACAGGATCCGTCGTTTCCACGCTTCCCATTCATTTTCTATGTAAGCAGCCGTTATTTCTCTCCTCAAATGTTTTCAGAAACACATTTCACTGTTAATACATTTACACTGATGCAAGTTTTAAATCCAACACGTTGTACGATGATGATCTATCGGGTTTTGAATTATCACTTGCCTTTTGAAAATTGCGTCTGTCTGGGGGCGTAATTTCCACTGGGGACGGGGGGGGGGGGGGGCATGTTCTATAGTTCTATAGTACATTTTGGCGACGCTGACGTGTTCCACGCATGCACGCTTGAAAAATTGCTCACTGAATGAGGAAGCGGCAGTTCATAAAAATGAAATGCCAACAGCAGTTTAATGTAATGTCTTTCTTTGGAGAGGGGATGAAAAGAAAAGAAAGGAAATGTGAGTCGGTTGATTAATGGTTGTAAAACAGCAGGATTTTTCTATTAACCTATGTAACTTGATAACGAGTCCACCTTAAAGTATCCGTCAAAAATGTATGAAAAGCAGAGTCTCTCTCACTGCTAGTTTACTTTAACGTTAGACTCACACACCACGGGCTCAATAGGATAACTCGACTCTGCTTTCATATCAGAGATCAGATGAGGTGGAGGTGACTCTGGAAGACAGGGAGGGCGAGGCAGGGAGAAGCGGCACTGAGTTGCAGGTAGGTTATATGTGCTGTTGTATAAAGGGACCGGGTTAGGTGATAAGAAGTGAACACGGTTGAATTAAAAATAAAGTACGCTAATAATAATACAACCAACATGATTTCAATATGGCTCCGGCTTTCCCATCAGCATTGTTCTATACCTTGTTCGTATATTCAGCCCATAACCATGCCCCACATCCGCCGTCCACCAAAACGCTTCATTGGCAATGCCACTACTGCACACTCACCCGCAACCCCAGAAGAATACGACAGAGCTGACTTCTTCAAGGTGCTGGATACTGTGGACATGCAGCTGAAGGAGAGGTTTGATCAGGGTGGCCTGAAAACGTTGGCGAAGCTGGAGGAAGTCCTCCTAACTGGGGAGATGGACACTGCAGTGGTGGACCAGTATCCTGAGTTAAACCAGAGGTCGCTGGAGGTGCAGCTGAACATGTTTAAGCTCCAATACCCATACACAACCACTTCAGAGGCCACAGCTATTCTGAGGAATGAGTTGCCTGAGGTCCGTGGCCTTTTCACCCAAGTGGAAGCACTTGTACGACTTCTTATGGTTGTTCCTGCAGCCTCTGCTGAAGCGGAGAGGAGCTTTGAGGAGGCTGAAGACCTGGCTGAGAAGCACAATGGTGCAAATTCGCCTAAACAATGTAGCAGTCTGTCACATTCACAAAGAAATACTGGATGAAGTCAGCAAGGAAAAAAATTGCCAGGAGTTTGTCCTTGCGAATGAGTACAGGAAGCATGTGTTTGGTTCTTTCAAGTGAGGAGAAGAGAAAGGACAGTATAGAAGGATGGATCAAGGGAGTTAGGATAAATAGAGAGATGGGGTTGAAGAGAGGGATGAAGGAGGAGAATAAAGAAATGTTCTTTATATTAAAAGTCTGATTAATTGACTGTCTTTCATATTAAAAGGTAAACGTTAAGTATGGATACATGAAGGTAAGAAGTTGAAGGATCATAAAAAAGGGGATTACAAAAGGCATTTATTTTGAGTGACACTGAAAAGGTAGAACCAAAGTCTATCTAATCTCAGGTATAACCAATAGATAACTACACACTAGACTTACTTAAAAAAGCTAACACATTCATTGGCAGTGCTCTTATAGTATTGACAGTGTGTGATTTCTTTCATAGTCTTTGATACATTTTGTATTTTTGTTGTGATTGAAGTTGCAAATGACACATTATCTATTGATAGTGCCACAATAATGTACCATAGATCTGTCAGTCCTATTCTTCAAAATATTATATCCATAATTGAATAACTCAACATACGAAGTTCAGTAAAGTTGTAGGTTAAACAATACAGAAAGTAAGACAGTTTTTCTGCATTTTTAGTACTATTTTGGCAGAATTTAGCATGATGACCAGCTTAATTATTTCCCGAATTTTGTATTGGTTACCGTAGTCCCTAAATGTATGTAGAAATGCAGGAAATGGGATTCAAATCGCAAATTTCTTTCTGGGGGAGTACCCCCACACTCCCCGTTTTATTGTGTCCCCCCCCCACTTCTCAAACCAAAGTTACGCCCTTGGCGTTATTGAAATGCCACAAAAGTAAACAAGGATACATATTTGTTTATTTCTACTTAATTTATTTAGGCCGGAGAGAGAGAGATCCCGTAGGCTTTCCTAATTATTGCCTGATCACAAGTCACAACTCTTGCTGAGAAAACAAACAAATAAACGTAACAGCTTTGATATGAGGGAGTTTGTGAAGAAAGGGAGAAATGAAGAAGATGGAAGATTCATCCCTGATGTGGAAAAGTACAGTGAGCCGTCAGGATTGTTTCTACAAGGACAGCAGTGAACAGATGAAGCTTCCTCTCCAAAAGCCTACAGCTGTTTCCACGGGGTTTTCTCCTCCTGCCGCTGGCCGGCGCGGAGAAATCCGCCTCTTGTGTGAACAACCCAACTGCTACTCGCGCGCGAAATCGCGGTACTTGGTCACTACGTGTGAACCAGGCGTGATGTGAAAGCGATGGGGTGCGTTCCATTTGACAACGATTTCTCATGGACTCCCTGATTGAACTTGCGCCGAAAGCTTTATTAGCCACAGACAGGCAGGTAGATTTCCGACAGGCTGACAGACAGGCAGGTTAACAGGCACACACACAGGCAAACAGACAGGCAGGTAGACAGGTTGGTGGGGTTCCTCCCTCTAGCTGCTATGTTGTCAAACAGGTTTGTGGTCTGTCTGACGTTTCCTTGGGACAGCGGCTTAAGAACAATGTTTGTCGGTTTTACTGCTAAAATCGCCTGAGAAAAGAGTTCAGTTCGTGACAAATGGATATTTCCATGGGCTAAATCTCCTTGAACAGAGTCTGAAAATAACACAACAGAAGAATAATTGGTATTTTTCCCTCTGAAACGCGGAGCAAACTCCAGCCAGGTAAGGAGGAAGGAGCGTTGGAGACTAGCAGGTTATAAGCTCCAGGTTTTCTGTGCTATATAAGCTAAACACTTTTTACAGAAATAGTTAGGGGAAGTCTTCACCAGGAGAGGGGGACAAACCCCTTAAGGTGCTGTGCCTGAGGTGGTGTATTGTAATGTGGGCACATGGGGTGTTTCTTGTCTTTTCCTTGTAGTTTTTGCCTCTTAGCATGGCAGGCGGATCAGAGCTGTGTTTCACTGTGCTGTCCCTGCTCCAGCTGGCCTGCTGCTCAGTCACCAACAGACACACTGAAGGTAAACCACAACATCACTTTATTTGCACAGTCCTAAAACACAACACACACACACACACACACACACATACAAACAAGAAATGCAAATTACTTTTTTGTGCACGTTGAATAAGAGGTTTAACAAATCATCTTGCCACCAAGACCCAGGGCTCCCTTGAAAAAAAAAAAAAAAAAAGATTCGGACATCAGAATCCAATCCAGAATATGAAGTTTGTGCTCTAACCTGAATATAAGTCTAAATATAGGGCAAAAGGGGGCTGAGCGTAGGGCTGAACAATTAATCAAAAATTTTATCGAAATCGCAATATGGCCTACTGCAATTTTCAAATCACACCATAATCCTTTTAATACGTTTCTCAATGAAAATGAGAATAATGATGTAAAATCACATCATGGCTAACATAATATCATTCCCTCTAATATCGCGAATCATATCGCAATTGCAATATCAAAATAGTCAAAATAATCGTGATTAGATATTTTATTATTATGGCTCCTATACTGCGGAACAATCTGCCTGCAGAACTTGGGCTAGTTACATCACTTTTTAAAATCCATTTGTAACCATTAATTCTAATTATATTTATTGTTGACTAATTTACTTTTGACCTAGTTTTATGTCATATGAATGTTATGTAATTTACTTTTTCTATGTAATGTATTATGCATTGTAAACTTTGTGAACAGCTGCTATAGAAAGAAAGCGTATTATTCTCTGTATAGGTGTATATGGGGACGTGTCCTAACCTGTGCCTGTGCTGTGTCTGTGCCCTGCAGGAGGTCCAGTGTTGATGGAGGAGCGCTCGGCGGCCTCCTTCCTCTCCCGCTCGCTGCTCTATAACAGCTGGGACTTTGAGCTGGTGGTGTCCGACAGCCTGGAGAGGGAGTGCGTGGAGGAGATGTGCAGCTATGAGGAGGCCAGGGAGGTGTTTGAAGACGACGCAAAGACGGTAACCCTGCTTGGTCCACTTCATCTGGATAGGGAGGGCTAGAGCAGAACAGGCTCCACCAAATGATGAGAGGATGGCACCAAAAAAGATGGTTGTATTTTAGGCCGGCGCATGGGTTTTAAATTATTTTTCCAATCTACCTTTAGCTAGAGACCTTTTTGTGGTGTAGATGGTGGGAGTCTAGTTTTAAACCTGACTTGGCGCCACCTCTAGAGGTAGCAGGCAAGAATTAGTGTGGAAGCCAAAAAAGGGGTCCTTTCAGAGTGGGGGGGGGGTGTTGGGGAGGTTGTGTGAAGTTCATGTTAAAGTGATTCTTGAGGTCCTGTTTTTTTTTTTTTAATGGAGCTATTTCATTAAATCTTTTGCTTCCATTTTCCAGGATGTATTCTGGGCCTCATATGTCAACAGTCAAGGTAATGCTATGAAAGAAGCTCCTTTGTCTAAATACCATGGGACTCATTCATGTTTGAAATACAGATGTAACACTAAAACGCAAAAACATGATTATCAAACACTGCATAGTTCTTGTTGAAATGCACAACTGATATGATAATCCTGATGATAATGATAATCTTAAGTACAGACAAATGATGTCTATAAGAAAGTACTGCACAAAAGCGTAGTCAAAATAAACGTGTATTAACATTACTTAGTACCCAAAACCTGTAACATGTTCTGTAAACCTAGTTTATAGTAGGGCTGAACTATTTTGAAAAAATATCTAATTGCGATTATTTTGACTGATATTGCAGTTGTGATATGATTTGCGATATTAGAGGGAATGATAATTTTTACATCATCATTCTCATTGTCAAACGTATTAAAATGATTATGCTGTGATTTTTGCGGGGATCCGTACCAAACAAAGATTTTCTTAAGCCCTCTCTGCAGCACGACAATATTTAATGTAAAATGGTATTTTGACACACATTTCGCCTTTAACAAATATTACGCCTCCTGCGATTTGAAAATTGCAGTAGGCCATATTGCGATTTCGATAAAATTTCGATTAATTTTTCAGCAAACAGAGACAGGACTCACTGCCAATAACACATCAACTGGCAAAATAATGTGGAACAGTAATATGATAATACCTATACATATAGATCAGTAAAACAATAATATGTAGACTGCCCATCGAAACTCTGGGGACACCACATTTTTATTTATTTTTACTATTTTCCACATTTTAGAATAATAATAAAGACATCAAAACTGTGAAATAACACAAATGGAATTAGCAATGACCAAAAAAGTGTTAAACAAATCCAAACTATTTTATGTTTTAGATTCTTTAAAGTCGCCGCCCTTTGCCTTGATGGAAAGGCAAAGGCTTTGGAACTAAATTCATACAAAGGCGTCAACTTCACCATTTATATTTGTCTAAGAAACAAATTTGAAGGCAGTGTATACTTCTCTTTGCGTACATGAAGCAGTCAGAAAGTAAGAAAGCCAGAAAGACAGAATTGGGCGGAGTTACACATTTATGGGTGGGTGGCAATGATTAAATAAACCAGTTAGTGCAATGGAGGACAGTCATGGATAGAGTAATCACTACTTTGATTAGTGACTGACTTGACTGATTGCTATGAGTATTGTGGTGAAGCGGTGGGTCAATGTTAATGATGTTTGTTCCTGAAGACTCTGTGCCCCGAGTGGATGTGTCGGGGCTGGTGGCAGGGATCCTGGCTGTCCTAGTGTCTGCTGTTATTGCCACTGTGCTGGGAATCTACTGCTACAAAGCCAAAAACAAGGGTGGAAGGAGGTCGGCCAAGTGAGTGAATTCTCATGTGGAGTAAAGATGAGGGACCACTTGTGGAGTTAATTATTGAATTGATTTATGGTAATAATTTCATTTGTAATAGGTGTCTTTAATTCCTCTGCTGAGTTTTCTTTTTTTTCTTTTTTTTATTATATTTATTGTTTTTTTGTTGTTATTTTTACAAGGCAATAGTCAACACAAGAACACACAACAAAATCACAGTAAGCAAATAAATACATACCAATATTAGGGTTGTTAACAAACCAAAAATGAAAACATATACAAAATAAAATAAAACACAAAAGAATCTCACATCATGTCAAGAGCTATAGGACTGTAGGTATAGGGAGAGTGGGAGAGTGTAGAATGGAAAACAAACAAACGCACAAAAAAAAACAAAAAAACAAGTCTCATAGAAATGTTCAGGTTTTCCGCGAGAGCTGAATTTAAGTTTCTCTAGGTTAAGTCAGCCTAATAAGTCTCTGACCCAGTGATTATAAGAGGGCAAAATGGTAAGTTTCCAGTTAAGCAAAATGACCCATCTAGCCAAAAGATAGCTGTGAGGGGGCAAGGCTCAAAGTCAATTTCAAAGACCTCAGAAAAACATTTAAATATAGATCCCCAGAAATCTGACAGTTTGGGGCATGACCAGAATTGATGAAATAAAGTAGCTGGTTCCAGTTTACAATGAGGGCAGGTAGGGTCAGTACTAAGAAATATCTTTCCAAGTTTAGCCCTGGACCAATGAATGCAGTGAAATAGTTTAAACTGAATAAGACAATGCCTCGCACTAAAAGAGGAGTAGTGGATCCTATTTAGAATAGAGTTCCACGTCTCCTCATCAAATTCTTCCCCCAGGTCCTTCTCCCATAGTGCCTTAAAGGATAAGGCCGGTGTTTTTTAATGCATTGCTTACCGTCAACAAATCCTATGAAAATAACAAAATCAACAATGCGTTTGCTCTACTCCCGTTACTTTCTGACTTCCCACGTACCGTTTTTAGCCATCAACCCGGAAGTCATTGGCTCCAATTGTAAGCTAAAAACCTTGAAATACAGCTCACAAAGACATAGTTTACATTTTAAAAATCGCTAACTGTTACCACGAAAAGTCAGACTAGTTATTACCAAATCAAATTCAAATGGGAACAAATTCTTCATTACACCGGGGACTATTTTCGGTGCTACGGAACTACTTTCCTGAAATCGCAAACGTGTTTACAGACGGCTTATTAAGTTGTTTGAGGAAAAAGTCGGCCGGCCCGGTGCATCGCGATGATGAAATATGTTGCCCAGAGCAGCAGCATGGCTCTTTGACGTGTTTTTAATCGTTTTTTTAATACAATGGAGTTCTATGGCTGCTGGGACATGGCTTCATTGGGCACTGGCTACATGGACGAGACTTGTTGGTTTTGCTGATTTTGTTATTTTCATAGGATTTGTTGACGGTAAGCAATGCATTAAAAAACACCGGCCTTATCCTTTAAAAGGAGTTGGTGGTTTTCTGGAGGTTATTAATGAGTCTGTATATAATTTGAAATTACACCCTTAGAAACCTTATTAAAGTTTTGTATCAGGAGGGACTTCAGAGATATGGTCCAGAGTCAAAACTCTGATGAAGGGTTAGGGTTAGTCCTGCAATAAAGTTTGTTGCCTTTAATCTGTGTGCTCCAGTATACTTTGGACCATATCTCTGAAGTCCCTGCTGATACAAGATTGCTCTACTCTGAGAGCACCGGACAGGGCTACTATTCCTTGTGAGTTGGTTGAAGCGCGTTAAACCTCTTCCTAAACCTTATTAAAGCTCAGGATATACTCTACAGGGTTTCCAGTGGGAATACTGGAGAATCTGGGAGTGTTTTTGCGTACAAAATCGCTAACTTGCAGATAGCGGAAAAATTGAGATGCAGGTATCTTAAACTTTTCTTTCAGCTGGGCAAGTGAGGCAAACGTGCCCTGAGTTAGTTTTCTGTGTGTTGGTCCAGTGCTCCAGTGAGGATGGCAGTGGATGGGCGTCCAGCCCCAGAAATGGTGCCGCTGTCTGCAGTCATCGCCCCAGGTCTGCCCAGCTACAACGAGGCTCTGCACCACAGTGGGCAGCACGATGCCCCCCCACCGCCTTACTCTGGGTATGAGGCCTGTAAAAGCTACCTGCTGTGTGCATGCATCTAACACGCATCTATACACATAGGTCTGAACCATGGTCTATAGAGGTCCGAGAGTCTGCAGTCCAACCAAGCACTACAGCAACTCATTTCGCTGACTACTTCTTTCTCTCTGGTTGAAATGAGCTGCTGTAGTGTTTGGTTAGAATGAAAACCTGCAAACTGATTGACCTCCATAGACCGTGATTGGAAACCACTGATGTATGCAGTGTTCAAATGCACTGAAAGACTTTTCCTCTCTTTCCCCACAGAGGGGCGCCATCGGAGCCTCCTGATCCAGCTGACAATGAATGAGAAGAGTGGCAGAACAGCTTAATTATGGTTTATTGGCACAGATAGTTTGAGTGAAGTTTTAAATGGGGTTTTGTATTTAGATATATTTATGATTCGAGGCATGATACAAGCCCAGAATGTACAATGTATGTTATGCATATGTATGTACACTCTATCATACCCTTCAGATGCAATGCTTTTTACTTGGGAGAGGGGGGGGGGGGGGTTACTGTGGCTGTGACACCAAACAAATTTGAGGGTTGTAAAAGCCTAATTATAATATTTACTGATTGCAATATATGTGTAATATATGTCTTTTACCAGATGCATTTAAAGACAGACTTTTAATTAAAGCCTCAATTTCTCATTTTTTTATGTGATAAAGAGAGTATTGTTTCTTCTTTTCAAAAAAGAAAGGCCAATAATCTGTGTATTACTCCTCTAAAATATATATTGTTCAATATGGAAAAGGGCCATCCAATCATTCTATTAATGTATATTGGAACTTGTTCAACCAGGTAAATGTGTCTACCCCTTCACTCAGGAATATGTCAGCACATCTCATTCTTTAGATATTGTAGCTTGTGTTTGCACTATTTATTTCTATAAATACAGCTGGCTACAGAAGTGTAAGCTGAGCTCTTTCACCAGACTCCCATTTCTACTGTCTTCCATTCCTACAATGCTACACCACATTGCACTGCCTGTGCCATGACAAATTGTGTGTGTATGTGTGTGTGTGTGTGTGTGAGGGAGGGAGAGGATGAACGCCAGCCCAGTCATTCCTCTTAAAAATGGCGTCTTGTGAACAAAATGAGCGAAAATAGCTTTACTATGGTGAGGGAGCAGTAGCAGAGCAGCTGTTGGTAGAGAATCAACGTGAATATAGCTTTCTTTATTAAAGCTGCTAAAGAATGTGGAGCATCTGCTATAGAGCCCATCAGCTGAACACAGGAGACAATAGACAGTGAAATATATGGAGAGAGGAGAGGAGGGAGGAGGTGCTGCTGGCTGTTGTGACCCCCTCCTCCTCCTCTCCTCCTTCTCCTCCCTCCATTCCTCCCAGTCTACAGGCTCGTCAAACGGAGAAATAAACAGAAGCAAGAAGAGAGAAAGAGAAGACATTCCTCCCTCCCCTTCCCCTCACTATCTGTCCATCTTCGTCCAGTCTTTTCTTTCATGGAGAGGAATTATCCTGCTGCAGGATTCGGAGATCTGGGCGCTGGGACGGGATGGACTTACGACAGATCGGCCAAAGCAAGGTAAGCCTCAGTGGCCAAGCATGGGCACCCATGGACTCCTGTAGGTGCATCAATGTGCTTAACTGCCTCTAACAATGCCATGGCCACACTACTACCTGTGCCTCTGCATTCAGCCCGGCTGCATGGCGCTGCTACATGGCTACCAGTCTCAGGTACAGCCAGCCGTATTGTCATTAGCGGGGGAGTGGGAGGGGGAGGGGGGCTGTCTCCAAAATGCAAGGAATGCGATGGAGGGTTAATGGTGATACGGAGACAGAGGAGGAGGAGAGGGGCGAAAAGAAGGGGGATGGGTTGCTGGATACCGCTTGCGAGCCTATTACAAAAAAATGAAAGACAAATATCACATCTAGGTTATAGCACTAAATTGGTACCGTTATGTCCATTGCAGCTTTGTCTGTTTCTAAGATGTTGCCTCAACAAATGCATGACAGGCATGCTTGCAGAACAAGGTTGATTGGTAGCTTACTAATTAGCTATACAAATCAAATCCATTTGGCAATGTGATGCACAGAGCTAGCTAGCACTGTAGCTAGCTCACAGTCTAGCAATGGAAAACATGGCCATGTCCAGTCCTGCTCAATCCTGGTTTTCTGAAAACAACAAAAACTAGGACTGACCTATTATGAAATGATGTTTTAAAAAAAACACAATAATCACAAATTGCATTTTTTTTTAAATTAAATCTTTATTCGTTAATTAAAACATAACGGGCATCACCAACTATAGCACAAGCAGTTACGGTAGCCAGTATTATGCTAATAGAAAAGCAGTTGCTTGAATTCAATTCACCAAAACTGTGGCTGATGCTGGTGAACTATTAACTTACTGAGCTCTAACATTAAAATTATAGTAATGACACATGTGACTCACTAGGGTGTGTTTAATGTAGTGTGGTTAATATTCCATACTACACGGTGTAAGTTACATGGGAGCAGAGCTATTCGCATAGATAAAACATTTGAGGAAAGTAGCTAATTAACGTTTATAGGTAATGTAACGTAAAATGATAGCTAATGTTACGTTTATTTAACAGGGACCGCGTACAATAAAACACAAACCTACACTAAGTCTGATGCATTGTACAGAGATATAGTTAGACAGCCAATTTTCATCCCTAGACCCTGGGCAGGTGAACAAATGTACAATATACATACACAACAACAAATCAACAACAAACAACAAATTCTGTGCTAGCATTAGCTAACGCTTGGCTATTAGTCAAGGCAGGCTGTTTTACCATTTCAGTTACCTTGCACATTATCCTGCATATGAGTGACATTAGAATTAATTTGTGCAGCACACAGTGTAGCTACCAGCCAATTCCCTTTCAGACGTCTACCAACGCTAGCTTTTCTCTGAGGTTGGGTTGCTACACAGCAAGCGTTAGCAAACACGCTAATTAGCTATTGAGACTAACCATAGAGACGGCTAACGGTAGCTTTAACGCTAGCAAACTCGCCAGCTACTTAACTGCTAAAATTATTCAAGCATTTTTATTCGTTTTTAGAACGCATTAATGTTGCTCACTCTACCTCCGCTGCTGCTGTTATTAAATTTCAGCAGATATAAATTTTCTTGTTAACCTTACGTTAGTGTTGCTGTGTGTTGGAATGAAGGGCGGCCTAGCTAGCGTTAGCTCCTGTTAGCTTGATTCCACATTAGCGGTCGCCTTGACAACCACATCAGTCTTCAGACAGACTCCACTGGGCTCCATCTCTGCACCCAAAGGTGCTTCTCTGAAACTGAAGCTCCTCTTGCAGCATTTTCGTAGTTTAAGACAGCTGCTCAGTTTATCATCTAGTTTACAAATGTAAAACATGTAAAGTGATGTGGATGAGAAAAAGCTCCAGTTTAAAGGCAGATGTACAGATGTTTACTGTTATTATTTATTTATTTAATTAGTTCTGCTGTTTTTTGTTAACAACAATGTATTTGAAAGCTGTGACGTCCAACATAGTAGTTTATTGGTTGATGAATCTTGAACTTAATGGCTTAGAGTGTATAATTGTATGACCTTTTGGTGTAGACCTTGGAAAAAGTCCTAGACTATGTATATTGCATCTCCACAGACTGAAAAATATACTTTTTTAAACGTATGTTCCACTGGAGCTTCTGGTTGTCTGCACTAGACAAAATGTTAATTGGTGACCTCTGTGGCTGTTGAACTTTGGTCCAGCAGTAGATCTGAGTTGCCACCTTGTCAGACCTGAGCCGAGCCAGTCACCAGCTGTTTTAGGGCTGGAGCCTAAAATCAAGGGCATCTCCAAACTCAGAGTCCACGTCATCCTCTGTGTGAATATCAGATGCCTTCAAATGCAAAATGCATAGCAAATCTAATCTGGCATATGCTATATTACAGATTTGTGGATTATATCATGTTCCCAATATAAGAACTGAATTTGGAAAACATGCCTTCAGCTATGCTGCTCCATTTTCTTGGAATCTGTAAGAGATCTTAAGTTAAACTCTCTTACTGGAATTGATACATTTAAAGAACAAATTGGAGACCTGCTTACCATGGAGTGCTCATGTTTTTAACTGATGTATTGAGGTTTATTATTGCGTCTTTATTTTCGTATGTGTTTTTTTTTTCCATTGTGTTTTTCTTCCTGATTGTTTTAATGTAATGTTGTATTGTGTTATATGAAACTCTCTGCATGCCACCTTTCTTGGCCGGGGCCCACTTGAAAAAGAGATGCAAATCTCAACGTGACTACCCAGGTTAAATAAAGGATAAATGAATAAATACTAATAAAAATAAAAATATTGCATATATGTAATATATGTAAAATGCCTTTATTAAAGGAGAACACCCCTTAATTTAAGAGGACCACTCATGTTAATCATAGAAATGTGTTATTCACATGATCTTAGACATTTCAATCAATATTTGTGAATATGAAAAATACTGTTCTAAAGCTACAAAAAGAGAATCAAGACTCTAATCTGTATGTTGAACCGATAATCAGCGCAGAACTAATCCACTGACAGTGAATGAGAATGAACTTGTGGACTCATCCAATGTCTGTGTTAACCTTTACATGTAAATACGTTTGCATTATCTTCTAACTACAACATAATTGTATCCCTACAAAGTGGGGGACTGACAAAGTCACCTTTTCTATGTACTGTAGCTGTGCCTCTGTGTGATATTACAGATTAGGGGGTAGCTATGGGAGAGAGTAGTGGATATTCACTACTGCAGACTGAACTGTAGGTCAAAGAAATAACCATTGCAAAGCTGAACTCCTGTGGTATTTCATTGTAATAGGATATTTTCCGAAAAAATTTAAGAACGATGCTTCGATGCAGTAGACTTACTGTGTGCATGCATGCATGCGTGCATACACACACGTGTATAGGCATAAGTGTGTGTGACAGCATTTTGTGCTATCCTCCATATGCTAAAGGACACAGTACAGTACACTCAATAGTAAATCAAATAGCATCTTGCCAATCCGTAAAAATTCCCCCCCATTTTAATCATAGTAGATATATGATGATACATGAATAGCATGATGAATAATATTTTATCATAAGTCAAGTTCTTCTATCAGGACTCATTTTCTGCTGACATCTATTTATCAAGCCTGTAGAAACCTGCAGCTCCATTCCTCTTTGCTCTGACTGGAAAAGAGACAGCAGAGGTAGAAAAGAGGATGTGCAAAGACTGGAGCAGGGGTGGAAGGAATGAAGGAGGTGGCAGTGGAAAAGAGGAATAGGCTAATTATTAGGCCTAAAAGTTTATAAGCGTTCTTCAGATCCAAGCAGAGGGGATGTTAGGAAGCTAACACGACTTTTAATAACTCAATAACAGAGTCAGGAAAGCCTTTACTGGTTGAGGAACAAAGTGAGGAAAGCCTTTACTGGTTGAGGAACAAAGTGAGGGAAGCCTTAACTGGTTGAGGAACAGACTGAGGAAAGTCTTTACTGGTTGAGGGACAAAGTGAGGAAAGCTGGTTGAGGAACAAACTGAGGAAAGCCTTTACTGGTTGAGGAACAGACTGAGGAAAGCCTTTACTGGTTGAGGAACAAAGTGAGGAAAGCCTTTTCTGGTTGAGGAACAGACTGAGGAAAGCCTTTGCTGGTTGAGGAACAGAGAAAAGCCTTTGCTGGTTGAGGAACAAAGTGAGGAAAGCCTTTGCTGGTTGAGGAACACAGTGAGGAAAGCCTTTGCTGGTTGAGGAACAAACTTAGGAAAGCCTTTACTGGTTGAGGAACAAACTGAGGAAAGCTTTTACTAATTGAGGAACAAACTGAGGAAAGCCTTTACTGGTTGAGGAACAAAGTGAGGGAAGCCTTTACTAATTGAGGAACAAAGTGAGGAAGGCCTTTACTGGTTGAGGAACAAACTGAGGAAAGCTTTTACTAATTGAGGAACAAACTGAGGAAACCCTTTACTGGTTGAGGAACAAACTGAGGAAAGCTTTTACTAATTGAGGAACAAACTGAGGAAAGCCTTTACTGGTTGAGGAACGAAGTGAGGGAAGCCTTTACTAATTGAGGAACAAAGTGAGGAAGGCCTTTACTGGTTGAGGAACAAAGTGAGGGAAGCCTTTACTGGTTGAGGAACAAAGTGAGGAAGGCCTTTACTGGTTGAGGAACAAAGTGAGGGAAGCCTTTACTAATTGAGGAACAAAGTGAGGAAGGCCTTTATTGGTTGAGGAACAAAGTGAGGGAAGCCTTTACTGGTTGAGGAACAAAGTGAGGAAAGCCTTTACTGGTTGAGGAACAAAGTGAGGAAAGCCTTTACTGGTTGAGGAACAAAGTGAGGAAAGCCTTTACTGGTTGAGGAACAAACTGAGGAAAGCCTTTACTGGTTGAGGAACAAAGTGAGGAAAGCCTTTACTGGTTGAGGAACAAAGTGAGGGAAGCCTTTACTAATTGAGGAACAAAGTGAGGAAGGCCTTTACTGGTTGAGGAACAAAGTGAGGAAAGCCTTTACTGGTTGAGGAACAAAGTGAGGGAAGCCTTTACTGGTTGAGGAACAAAGTGAGGGAAGCCTTTACTGGTTGAGGAACAAACTGAGGGAAGCCTTTACTGGTTGAGGAACAAAGTGAGGAAAGCATTTACTGGTTGAGGAACAAAGTGAGGAAAGCCTTTACAGGATGAGGAACCAGGTGAACGAGGGAGTAGAAAACAAGAGCAAAGATTGGGTGAGATAAAATAAAACTTGAATGATGGAGAAATTGGGTCATTGCAGCAGCAAATAGTAATAGGGTATAAATAAGAATAGAGCAAATTGAGGTTATATAAACATACTCAACTGACAATTCCAGCACTCATACATATATATGTATGAATGAAAATGTTCAAAAAACTCTGGATTCCTATTTTACACATCCTGCTAATACTGGAATCCAGACTTTCTGTGCACATTTACATTCATACATTTCTACTTATGTCTGAGTGTTGGAATTGTCGCTTGAATATATTAATATAGCCCCCATTTTAAGTCTGAGTATTGCTTGTTGAGATGTGTGTTCAGTTGGAATGTCGCTGCAGTGTTTAAGATTTGCCTTAAAGTGCATTTGATTCCTTTTCCAAATTCATGGAAATCTTACTTGGAATTGTTGTGTTGACGACTGAGCTGGGCTTTACACCTCCCTGCTTTCAATGAAGGTTTGAAGTGTTGGAAATGATGGATTTGGTAGTAATCCTCTCATCTTTATATACTTGTCAGATGAGCACAATTGTCAGTAGTACTCTTGAAACTGACACTCCCCCACCACACACCACACATGCATTGCCTTGCTAAGTTTCACCTATTCTGATCTAAACCACACGGTCATTGTCAGCTTCCTGTGACCTCTAGTAATGCCAAGGCCAAAAGCTTCTCAGACTCCATATAAGACTATTCATCTTGCTCTTCTTTTTTTTCAAGAAACAATAGCATCATGTCACAAAGGTGTAGACCTTATTTTCTTTGATGTCTAGTGAACTGAAGATGCACGGAGAAGCATGATAGTGCAAGGAATTGAATTGTGATTCTCACAAGAAAATATAGATGAGACTGCTTTTTAAAATATCACAACAGTACATTAGTAACCATGAGCATATTGAGATTGGACTGAAATTAGTAGGAAAATTAATTGTATTGGCAGTCAACATGTAGTTCATAATGAATGTTAATGAGATTTCATACTCTAGCCAAGTATGAGTCATTCCCAGTAAAAACCTGAAACCAGACAGCACCCCCTGAGTTATGTTAGTGATACAGGCAGATATGTGTATTGTCTATCTGCCTGTCATTGGAACAACAGCATCATTTGAATGCGGCCAGTCAACTGTTCAACAGTGAAAGAAAATCAAATCACTGTTAGGACTTGCTGACATGAATGTTAAGGCTGACAGGAGCATTCCTCATCAAACGAAACAACTCTGAGTGAACGTGATACCAAAAAATCCCAAATCCCAAACCAAAAAAATGTTAAATGATTAAAATTTAAAAATGTTAAATTGTGTATGGCACACATATCCGCATTCTACAGCAGCACAAGGGACACCGGAAATTCATTTGACTTGATTATCTATGGTTTACTTAGAGTACTTGTCATGCAAAACTGTTTTTGCTTTGACACTGATCTGTTTATGGTACAGATTGATCTGACAGTGTGTTATTTGTATTCTGAATGAAACCCTTGAGACTTTGACATTATGTTTATGTTTGATATGGTCATTGTAAAAAACAAAAAACAAAAACATATTCAGCAAAAACTACTTTTGGGTTCACCTCACCCTAGCCCTTTTCCAATGCATTTAGCCTTCCTTATATTAAGGTCCAGTGTTTATAGAATTAAATAAACAGGCATTATTAAAGTGTATAGGTGGATTAGAGAGGCCTTAATCTGAGTTGGATGTAGAGAGCAATGTAGTGATGGATTTTCCTCCTCATTCCTCTGTATCCTTATTGTAATGAACAGACATCTAGATGCTCACTCAGTGGATGTTTGTTGAAATAATATTGTTTTGATTAGGGTTTGATTGATAGGGGTTTTTGAAAGCTGACGCTGATACCAGCAATTTTTGGACCGAAGCTGCAGTATTTTGTGCCGATATTCCGTATCTTTAAATTTGATTTGGATTTTCATTTTCATGCCAATACGAGTATTCAGTGTTTCCCCTAGAATTTCATTCTTGTTGGGGGGGGGAAAGCCCCTGAAACAGCATTTAGACCATGGGACACTAAAACTCATTGAAACCAAACTAATGAAATTCTTTTAGGGTTAGTGACGCACCATATCTATTCAGTGGTAGAGAATCTCTGGGATACATTACTACCTTTAAATGATGAATTCATTTACAGGAAATATTATTGAATAATGAAATGAATCGATAAAATGTGGAAAGAGAATCAAATTTTATGTTAGGTTTTCCAGACTGTACTCTTTTCTGTAGTTGTGGTCAGGGAGGAACCTCCATCATATCAGAGGTGGACGACACTGACCGATTTTTGATATTTAATAAAAGGATAATAGCCCAGTATATGTGCAAACTGATATATTGACTGACAATTAGTTTGATGCAGTTGAACAAATTTTCTTTTTTCTCTTTGTACTGACGAAGGGTCTTCTTCCTAGATGCACTGGATATGTCACCCAGCTAGCTGCTGTTAAAATTTCACCAGTAAATCCAATTAATTTTAATGCAAAACTGCTCTGCATTTCCACAGTAATGACGTTTCGTATTACGAATGACATTAGGCCTTCTCTGCTCGGCTTCTTGAAGTCGGGCTATTCCTCTGAAGGTAAAAAAGGCAGTGAATAGTGAAAACACAACTACTAGATTCCATGTTAATCAATACATAATCAGTGATTATCTAGCAGTCCATAATTGAAAGGAATAAGAATTTGGAGAAGCTTCATCCACTATGGTACCATACCAGAGTAACCTGTTCATACTGGTCATGGTCTGGTTAATCTGTTTCCATAAACCTTTGATACCCTGTGATTGAGTCTCCTTGTTGTCATGAATAAACCAGTTGACAAAATATTATCCCTCCCTCTTTGACTGAGCAATAGCTTACTCCTAATACAGGGGAAGCAAATGATGATCCCAATAGTAGATCCCAGTAGATCAAAGCTGTATATCTTTTACATCAAAATGTGCCCAAAATGCTGTGTGAGTCTGAATTTGACTAGACAGCGAAACCCAAAGTGAAAGCAGCAAGATGTTTGCCACAGTAACCAGTTTAATATGGGAGGAAGCCAGGCATTTTAACCAGAGTATGAGATTACCTGGGTTATTGTAGCCCAGTTATGATGTTTACATGCATCCACCCAAAAAGAGGTTAGCTGAGTAACCAGGTTAATTCCCCTTGCATGTATAGCTATTGTCTATCACCATTGCCTCCCCTCCCTTTCACATGTCTTCCACAACTGAAGGAAAATCCAGTGTTTTTTTCTAAGAGACAGCCTAATAGTCAACCTAATAGCTGTGTTTTCCTCAGCCTGGTGTATGGAAGCTCCAGGTCATCCCATCCAGACTCAGAGCTGCTGCACCGGCAGGCCTATGGCACCCCCCACCCCCTGCAGGGCTATGCAACCAACCATCACCCAGGAGGCTCCGGACAGGGCGGGGCCTGGGGGGCAGCCGGACGCAGTCTAGGTGAGTATGGACAAGATAGTGTTTCCCTGGAAATTAGGCTTGGGCTGATATTCTTTATTATCGAATGTACATTTCATGAATATCACGTTATTTCTCGCAATATTGAATATTATTATAGCCTAGAAATTTGATGTAATTTGGAAGAAATAAAATAACCCCCCCCCCCCCCCAAAAAAAAAAAACAGGGAAAAAAAAAAATTTGGATATCGTCCAAGCCTACTGGAAATACACTTCTGATTCTCAGTCTTTTGTTTGGTAACAGTAGTATGATGCAGTCCCCAAAAGGAGACTATCATTCCAAAGTACTATAGAGGACATCAGAGGGATAATAGGTATAGAGAGCGTCATGATAGAGGTAGAACAATAACTCAGAGGAAAGTAGTAAATTCCAAATCAATGAAATTGGAATGAATGGGGAAAAAGAAGACCTAAACTGCATTTTGACCGCATGATGTCCCAAGAAATTATGAATAGGTTAACACTAGACATATTAAAATGTTGCGAATAGAGTCTCCAGAACCCAAGAATGAATACATATAATTATATATAATAGATATACAGGTTCGGAAAGTTTTACTACATATTCAATAGATGTGACTTGCAAAAATATAAGAACAACACATCGTGAAATCTCCTGAAAAACAAGCAGAATTGCTCCCAAATGGTAAATCTTATAGCTCACATCTAAATATTTTTTTCTTAAATAAGCTGCCATGGTCAAAACAGTTGGAATAATCAGATCCTCTCTTACAGAATGTGTAATTGTATCAGAATATTTATATTTATATTTCAACCTGCTGTGGACTTAGCTCTTGCTGTTATTATTTTTAATCTTTATTTTAATTCAAAAGCTTGTTTTGAATTAGAATTAGAGAGAATTAGAATTAGAGAGAAAGACAGAGAGAGACAGTGAGAGAGAGAGAGAAAGGGAGAGAGAGAGAGAGAGAGACAGTGAGAGAGAGAGGCTCTCTATGAGAATTTGAATTCTAAAATGCCTGAGAGAAATAGAGAGGGAGACAGGGAGAGAGAGAGAGAAAGGGGGTTCAAGGCAGAGTTTTTGAAAACAATTAAAAACAATTAAAAACAATTCAATTCAAAATGTTCACATATTGTGAACATTACTCAAATATGATTCCATTGTCATATGTTCAGTTGTTGCAAATGACCTTATATATAGATATATATTTATGTGTGTATATGAAGAATGTTGTCCTGCACTTGCTCAGGCTGTGTGTTGTTGTTAAGTGAAGGCTGTGGTTTGTTGCCAGGCCTGTCGGGGCTGTTTGACGCCGGCCTGCACCACGCGAGCCCCTCAGGCCCCGACCCCTCCGTCATGAATCTGATTTCAGCTCTGGAGTCCCGGGGTCCGCAGCCCCCCCCTTCTGCGTCCTCCCTCCTCTCCCAGTTTCGCACTCCCTCCTGGCAGACTGGTGAGTGTGTGCTCGGTGGGGGAATACCATACAAAAGGCAAAACATACTTGTCAACGTGAAAAATTGTTTGTTGAATTTGAACTGTGACTTGCATTGACCAACCGTCTCCATGTAATGTTGTGTGTTGTAGCGATGCATACGCCGGCGCCGGCAGAGCTCTTCATCTCGGGGGCGCTGCCAGGTTCTGGCTCCTTCCCTTCCTCCTCAGCCCTCTCTGCCTACCAGCATCCCGCCTCCTTCTCTGGACGTTCCTTCACTCCCTCGCTCTCCCTGCAGGACACGCCAACGTTCAGCCCCACCTCCAATGGCCTGCTGTCCCCCCACGATCCACTACTGCACATCAAGACGCCCTCCCAGTCCAGCCTGGGCTTCGACCGCCTGCTGTCCTCCCAGAGTGCTGCCTACCGAGGCCCCCAGGAGCCCCCGGGTCCCCCCCAGCCTCAAGCCCCCACCTCCTCCTCCAGTCGCCACCTGCCCCCTCCGCAGTTCAACTTGCTGTCCTCGCAACTCCATGACCAGTCCTCGCAGCTTTATAATGCCTCCATGTTTTCATCCACACCGGCCCCGCCGCCCCCAGCACCCCCTCAGCCCCAGCCTCCCCAGGAGAGGGCGGTTCCCCGGCAGGACAGCGTGATCAAGCACTACCAGCGCTCCTCCCCGGCCCAGCCCACACCACACCCCCTGCAGCACTACCTGAGCTGTGGCGGCGTATCAGGCTACCAGCAGATAGCCAGCCACCACCGGCATGCCGGAATGTCCTGCAGCCCCCTGGGGGAGCAGAGCCCGTCCTCCGACCCCAAGCCCTCGCCCCGGACGGAACCGCAGGCATACCGGCCTATCATTCAGACTCCCTACACCTCCTCCTCCACCTCCTCGGCCTCCTCCTCCTCAGGCTCCAAGGGGGCCAAGAGTTCCAGCTCCAGTAGTGGCTACTCCTCCTCGGGCTCGGCATCCTCCTCCTCCCGCACCCCCCACACTCCACCCTCAGCCTCCTCTACCTCTTCTTCCTCCTCTTCCTCCTCCTCCAGCTCCAACGCCACCACCGGCCCCTCATCTGCTCCTTCTCGGCAGCAACCCCCACCTCAGTCTGCCCCCCCTCCTCCACCTCCACCTCCACCCCCCCCTCCTGTGGTGTCCTCCACCTCTGTCCAGCAGCCAGCACCTAAGCCCTGCCTCTCCACCTACGGTTCTCCTGTGGCAACTGTCAAATCCAGTGCAGGCCTACCAGGCCAGACCCCTCCCCAGCCACAGGCCCAGTCCTACTCCCCCAGCCAGCCTCCATCCACGCACATGGCCCAGCCTTATGGAGGCTTCAACTCACCTCAGGCCCAGGACCTGAGCTCTGGAACAGGGGGCACTGGGGGGAAGGGCTACGCTAGTCTGGGCTCAGGAGGACGCTCATTCTCTGCAGAGGTAGTCTATGGGGACTCAAGCTTCGGCTCACTGCCAGCTTCTCTCAGGGGAGCAGGTAGTCCTTCCTTGGGGTACGGGGGAGCTGGAGGGTCAACAGGAAGTGGATCTGGACCAGGAGCTGCTGCAGTTGGCAGTGGAGGTGTATCTGCAGGTTCAGGAAGCGGGGCTGCTAGTGTTGGTAATGGAGGCAGCAGCTCCTACCACCTGCCTGACTCCAGCCCCTCCCCCTCCAGCAACTCTGCAAACATTTGCCCAGGGTTGCCCTCGCCTGCCCCTGCTCGCCCTGCACAGTCCCCTGGAGGCTCAGGGGCCAACAAGTACCTCTCCTCTGTCCTGTCCCCTGCCTTTATGTCCTCGCCACAAGGTTATCCTGACACCCGAGCAGCCCAGAGCCAGTCTTACCATCCCACACCATCCAAGCCAAAATCAGAGACTGACATGCTGGGAGTTGAGCGCTCCCAAGATGAGGAAGAGGATGATGATGATTTCCTGATCCAGCATTTACTACATGCCCAGAGCCCAACTCCGCACCCTTCCCAGCATCACTCGCAGCCCCCACCTCAGCAACCACCCCAGCCTCTCCCTCAGGCCAGGGATGGGGGGGCTAAGGGGCTGGCCTATGAAATGAACAAGGTCTCAGAGGAGCGATATCACCTTCAGAGTGTCATCCGCACCAATAGCACCACCAGCAGCACAGGTCCTGGAACGGCAGGTGCTGGGGCAGCCAGCGGCTTGGACAGCCAGCTGGAGATGTCACTGAAGAAACAGCAGCAGACCAAGGCAGAGCGAGCCATGTCGGGGTCCACTGCTGGAGGGGGAAGAGGGGGCACGGACTCTCTTTCACACTCAAACCCCCATTCCCATACTACCCACCCACACCAACAACAGCACGACTCCCTGGGCTCAGTGGTCCATTATGGGAGAGGGGACCCCTACACACAGCACCAACACTCACAACACTCCCATCACACCTCACATGTATCCTCGCACTCTCAGCAACACTCCCAGCACTCTCAACACTCTCAGCATGGCCAGCACTCCCAGCACTCCCAGCACAGCCATCCGCATTCCCACTCCCATAGCCACTCTCACATGGAGCTGAAGAAGCCCCCAGATGCAACAGACATGCCCTACTTGCGCAAGACACCCGATGTGCAGCAGCAGGCTCGACAAAGCCAGGCTTCCCTCTCTCTGATGGATTCTCCCCAAGACCCCCCCCAGCAAGCCCACATGCTGCCGTCCGTCCTTTCCCATACTACACGGACCAAGATGGACCCCCAGCAAGCCCCTCCACAGCAGCAGCAGCAGCAGCACCCTCTGAGCCAGCAGGCAATGATGAGTTCAGCCGGAGGGACAGGGCCTGCCGGAGTGGAGCCCCACCCGCAGAACCAGTCCTCTCAGCTGCAGCTCCAGCTCCAGTCCCAGGCTATGGAAGCCCACTACGGCCGTGCCCAGCAAAGAGAACAGAGCCAAGGCAGCCAGAACTCAGTGTCTCCGCTGGACATGCTGGAGCGGTCTCTGTCCCGGACCAACAGCAGGGACAGCGGAGGAGCTCCTGAGAGAAGTGGGGTCAGGGTGGGGGTAACTGTTGGAGGAGGGGAGGGGGGCAACGGAGACCGACACAGACAGCAACATAGACTTCCACCCCACCACCATCCCCAACAGACAGCCTCAGATCTCCACGATTTCCTCTCTGAACCAGACTTGGGCTTGTCCACCCCCTCACACCTGCACCATCTCAACCAGCCTCAGGCCCACGCCCACTCCCATGCCCACCACCAACAGCAAGCGCACCCTCATCACCAGCTTTCACACGCTCAGTTAGCCCACCCACATTCCCACCAGATAGCATCCAACATAGGAACTCCCCAACAACAGCAGCAGCAGCAGCCCCAACCAAGGGAGCCCGAACCCCAGCTCTCACACTCCCAGTTAGACCAGCTCAAAGAGCACCAGTTCGACACTGTGAGCCCCGTGGGCAAAGCAGGAGAGAACCAAACTCAGCAGCAGCCGCAGAGGTTTGTGCCGCTAACCTCCATATGCTTCCCAGACTCTCTCTTACAGGACGAAGACCGCTCTTTCTTCCCTGGGATGGAGGACATGTTTTGCTCAGACGATTACAAGTCGAGCTGTGCCGAGGATACCGGGGCAGGACAGGCCGTTCAAGAGGGCATTTCCCAGGGTCGTGGGCAGGGGCAAGAGGGTATAGAGGCCTTAAAAGCAGGAGCTGGTGGAGGTGGCTATGATATGATTGGTCACCATAGCGATCAAGGGTATGGACAGTACTGCCACAGCCTTCCAGAAACAGGAAATGGCAACATGCACTTAGACCTTGACTCTCTGAAGACCCATGAGCTTCCCTCCACTGTAAATACAGAGCAGCTCGGCCTAATCCAATCCCAAACCCCTGCTATGGGAATGGGTGGTTCAGGAGTTCATGGGGATGGCTCAGTCAACAAAATGATGGGAGCTGCTGGAGTGGGTGGAACTTCAGGCACTAGTGGTCTGACCTCACCTATCTTCTGTTCCTCTCGGCCCAAGAAACTACTGAAGACCAGCTCCTTTCACTTGCTCAAACAGCGGCGCGAGCCACAGCCCCAGGCAAAGAAAAACTATGCGCAGGAGTACGAATTTGAGGATGACGAGGATAAAGCTGATGTTCCAGCTGATATTCGCCTCAACAGTCGCCGCCTGCCTGACCTTCTGCCTGACTTGGTATCTAGTTGTAGGAAGGCTGGGGGGGTGTCAGGAGTAAGTGGCCTCAGTCCACTCATGGGTGACATGGACTTCTGCCACCCCTCTGGCTACCCCTCCCTTGGACACCCTCCGCAACTCCTTCCCCATGACGGCCCTAAGAAAAGAGGCAGGAAACCAACTAAACCAAAACGTGAGGGCCCTCCCCGCCCGCGAGGGCGACCCCGCATTCGTCCTCTTCCAGAGCCTCCTTACTGCAGGGGGCTGATGGGATCAGTAGGTGGAGAAAGCAGAAGGGGTCGTGGGCGGGGTCGAGGGCGAGGCAGAAGGGAGGAAGGGCTGGTGGAGATGCATCGCGATATGAACAAAGCACAGAGCCTCCCATACCATCAACAACAACAGCAGCAGCAGCAGCAGCAGCATCCACAGCAACAGTTCCACCAACAGCAGCACCTTCAACAACACCCACACCAACACCACCAACAACAGCCACACCACCACCAAGCACCACAACAACAGCAGCATCACCCGCACCATCAGCATCAGCAGCAGCATGTTCCCTATCCTCACCATCAACAGCATCATCAACAGCAACAACATCATCATCAACAACAGCAACCATCCCAGCAGCCCCAGCATCAGGAGCCAATCAGGCCTATCAAGGTAATATTTGACAGAAAGACAAGCCAGAGCTCTTTGAGACAAAACAGCACCAATGATTTGGTTCATCTTCTAAATATCATCTGATAGATATGCGATATTCCAAGAAGACAAATGCATACTTTTATTTAGCTGAATGTATAGCTGAATGTTCTACCTGTCTGTCTCTCAGATCAAGCTGCCTATCCCCTCCATGCCTCCATCAGACTCCCTGCTGAGGACGGACTCCCTGTCTAGCACCGAGCCGGTTCTGTCCGATGGCTCGGTGGGTTCAGCGCCATCCCTGGGCCTGAGTCCTGGACCGAGCACCGGATTGGACATCAACAGAAATGACCAGATGCAAGACAAGATGATGAAGCAGCAGCAGAAAGCTCAGGAGGTGAGGAGCACACGGGAGCAGCTAGACAAAGACTGCTACAATAGCAACACCTAGCAAAAATCTTTCAATCTCAATATTTTTCTTAGATGTTTCAACTCTATGGCTAGTTCCTGTCTATTTGTGTTGATGAGTTGACAGCGTGTTGTCATGTGAGTGTACAGTGTTTTCTGCTCAGGGAGATCCCTCCTCATTAGTTGCACTGGCAAAGCGTCTTTCTTAGTTTTCTCTGTGGCAAATGTTGGACTGGTCTTTGTTGTGAAATAACAAACCTGTTTGAAGTGTAAATGTGTTTGTCAGTAACTTACTGCCAAGTATTAGAAGTTTTGAAAAGAATGGTGATTGCTTCATTTGAATTCAATACGAATTTTACCATGCAAATTTCAACGGACTGGCACTCTGGAATGTGTGACCCAAGCTGAGAGTTTTCTCATTTCCCCGTCAAATTATACACCACAGCTTGAGAGGAAGTCTTTTTCAGTGGAGACATGCAAACTGACAAATATCTTGCAAAGAAAAATTAAGTATTTTTTGAGCAGGAATACATGGCTGAAAAAAACAAATAATCTGAATTGTGAGATACATTGTTAAAATGGAGAGGGTATAGGTCTTTACAACCTGCCAACTAATCTTCACTTGAAAATGGCATAGAAGCTTTTGTATGAGGGTAATCCATAATATCTATGTAGTATGAGGAATGTGTGGTTATTATATTAGCTACAGAGCTATTTTCTGTATTCCATATGATCTATGATTCCTTTACATTGCATTACATTACGTCATTTAGCAGACACTTTTATCCATAGTCACTTACAGTAAGTGCATTTTGTCAACAATAGCCAAACCAACTGTATATCACAGTCTTCATCAGCTAAGCCTTTAATAAGAATACGTAGCATTTGCAGAATTGTTTTTTTTAGATTAGCTGCATATCCATGGCACATAGTCACATAGACACAATTTAGGACTGGTTGCCAAATACCTTGAAAATACCTGGATCTGCCGAGCTGCACCAGTAGGAAAACCACCTGCTGATGCGTTTCTTCAAGCCTACATCCAAAGTGTTTGTGCTCTGTCAATTACTAGTTGTTTGCCAAACATATGCAGGATGTGTGGACACAGGAGCTATAGATGTGTGGGGTTGCAGAGGAATGCTTCGACTTTGACGTGGGGAATTTTGCCTCAGTAACAGTGAGACATACAGTATCTTCAGCCTATATTCTGACTGTGAAATTGGCAGAGGTTTAGGTACAGCTTACCTCCAGTATCTCCTCCTTTAGATGAGGTTGTAAACACCTTTTCCCTCTTAAATAGAATCTAGATAGATGGATGTGTTCTTGCATTTTCTGCAACCCCCCTGAACTCCTTTCAAAAAGATGGACATTTGTGCATGTCTTCAAGTAGACAACCCTTGAAGACATGCTGCTGTTCCTAGCAGTTCCTAGTTTTAGATCCAACAGTCTTTCTCCCAAGAGACTTTAACAATGAGTCACCTTTGATAAATGGATTTTTGAAAGCAGTTTTCTTTGATGTCGCCACAGATGACGTGGGAGAAAGAAATTGATGAGCAATTGAATCCAGAAGCCTGGGCTGCTATGCAGAAACTCTCCAGTTCAGTAAGTTGGTTCAAACCATCTACACAACTGAGTAAAACCCAGGAGGATCATATATAATTCATGACTCAAATATTCAAACTCAGGCCTCAGGTCCCTTCGGTGCTAGAGAGAACAACACATGCTGTACCTTATTCATGTCTCAGGTGCCTATAGGCACCACAGTGGAATTGACAGGAAACTCAAGGTAGTTGCATTTTGCATAGCTGTTCTTTAAGAACATGAATAGGGCCAGTGATGTTGTATAATCCTCAGTGCAATGAGAGAACTGCAAATAAATTATTTTGATGTTTAGTTGTGTTTTTGTGTTTGAAGGTTTGGTGAGGAGGAGGCTGTAGTTGACTGACAGCCAGCTCTTTCTGACTGACAAAAGAGAGAGGAGAGAGAAGGCTGTTGCCAGGGCAGCTGTTGCCACGGTTACTCAATTGCAATGCAGGGCCCTTGGCTGCCCCCTGCTGTCTGTTTAACTTTACTACCTCTATTGTCAAGGGATTAAAAATAACATGATCAATTGGACACATACTAAGAACTGTAATAACAGAGATAGTATGGTGGAATTATCATCTCTTCTTTTTGTGAATAATCATGAGATTCCTCTCTTTTCTGCCTTGCAGACCGATGATAAGAACTCTGAGCTCAAACCTGGCTTCATGGCCTCTTTTTTGGACTTCCTCAAGACAGGCAAGAAACAGCCGGGCCTGGGGCCAGGGCCCGAGGGAGGTGAGGAGGAGGCCCCCGACCCCTGCTCCTCTCTGAAGGGCGGGATCAGGCCCCTGTCCCCGCCTCCTCCTCCCCCACCCCCGCCTCCTCCGCCCCAGGCAGCGTTCGGCGAGGGAGGGGAGAGCGAGGCGGCCGGCCTGGCGCTCAGCAGCTGCCCGAGTCCCTGTAAACGTCTGGACGAGGAGCTGAAGAGGAACCTGGAGACGCTGCCGTCCTTCTCCTCTGACGAGGAGGACTCAGTCAGCAAGAACCAGGACCTGCAGAAGAGCATCTCGTCCGCCATCTCGGCCCTCTACGACACGCCGCACTCTCTGGCCGCCGCCATGGCCGCCGCCGTGGCCCAAGCCCCGCCCACCCCGTCCCCGCCCACCCCGCAGGACCCGCCTCTCGGCCTGCCCCTCCCCGCCACGCCCTCCCTCATCCCGACCAACGTCGAGGACAGCGAGGAGGAGGCGCTCGCGTACGCTCAGCATCACACGCCGGCGGAGGAAGAACCACATTCAGGCTCCCTGCAGTCGGACAGAGAAGAGGCAGAGGAGAGGGAGGAGGAGCAAGGGGAAGAGGAGGAGGAGGAGGAGGAGGAGAAGAGAGGAGGGGAGGATGCAGACAATGAAGAAAGTTTGAGAGAAAAGCTGAATCTGCAGCAGAGAGGCCTGGAGGAGGAAGAGGAGGAGGAGGAGGAGGAGGAGGAAGAGAGAGGGATGTCTGAATTTCAGATGTTAGAGGTTCCTAAAGTTGAAGGTAATCTATTTATGTGTGTGCCTGTCTGTCCTGTCTGTGTAGCTGACTATCTTCCATGACATTATTCAGTTGGATCATTCCTGCATTAAAACCAGCAGCAGTTACCAGGCAACTGATCACTTTTTTTTATTTCCTCCCCTCACCCTGCCTTTCAGATTCTCCATCTGGACCCGCCCTTGCTCCTGCACCTCCTTCTCCATCACCGTCCCTCTCCGCCTCACCGCTGACTTCCTCCTCCCGCTCCCCCTCCCCTCTCCCGCCCCCGCCCCTGTCCGTCCCGTCCCCGCCGCCCGTCCAGCAGGACGAGGACGAGGACGTGGAGGAGCCTGTGGCGTCTCCTCCTCAACAGCAGCAGCAGCAGCAGCAGCAACCCTCCTACCGGCCGCCGCCCACCGCGGGCACCTCCCCACCCCCCTCCACCTCCCCCCCGGCCCTGCCCTCCTCGCCCGTCTCCGCCCTGCCCCCGGCCTCGTCGGTGCCCCCGCCCTCCGCCACGCCTCCCCCGTCCTCCTCTGACCAGGACCAGGAACCCGAGGCCGGGCAGCCTTCCCCTTCCTCGCTGTCCTCCTCCTCGCCCTCCTCGACGTCCTCCCCGCCCCCGTCGCCCCCCACGCCGGAGGAGGCCCCGGCGTCCCAGCGCCTCACCTCCCTCCACTTGGCCAAGAAGCAGGCCGATGCCGCCATCGCCGGAGAGAGCGAGGAGGAGGACAGCGAGAGCGGGGGCGAGGGCATCTTCCGCGAACGGGACGAGTTTGTGGTTCGCACTGAGGACATTGGGACGCTTAAGGTGACCCCCCCCCCCACTCCTCCAAATGGACAGGGAGTATACAGTATAATAAACACCTTGTCATTACTGATATATGCTGTGTGTCTGTGTGTGTGTGTGTGTGTGTCACCTAGATGGCCTTGCAGACCGGCCGGGAACCCCCACCCATCTGGAGAGTGCAGAAAGCCCTTCTGCAAAAATTCAGCCCAGAGATCAAAGATGGACAGAGGCAGTTCTGTGCCACCAGCAATGTGAGTCTTATAGCAGGCATCCCCTTTAAGAGAGGACTCCCTCTACTTTCCTTCAAAGGTGCAGTATGTATTTATGTAAAAATCCAGCCGTCTTATCAGCCTAAATCTCTTAGTGGCGCTGCAACAGAGAAGAACATCCAAACCCCAGTAATTGACACTGTAGATTCACCCAAATTACATTCTGGTGTCTGTATGGCCACCGGAAAACATCTCCACACAGGAAGTGATGAATTGAAAATTAAGAGTGAAATCCATGCATGGGGCCATGGCAGTTTACTGACGTCACCTTACAGGATTTCTGGGTATTAAAGTCCTCAGAATTCAAACAGTCCTCAGAATTCAAACAGGCCAAAATGTATCCTTCCCTTTATCCTATCCTGTATAATTTAATAATTTGCAATTATTTCAAAAGACTCAAGATGACAACCTATTTCCATATAAAATAGACAATACAGTTATAGAACAATGTTTTAAGTTTAGATGCTTACTCTTAATCCCTCCTCCCTCAGTATCTGGGCTACTTTGGTGATGCCAAAATGCGGTACCAGCGTTTGTATGTGAAGTTCTTGGAGAATGTCAACAAGAAGGATTACGTTCGAGTGTGTTCCCGAAAGCCCTGGCACAGAGCCGGTCTGACTCTGAGGTAAGTTGGCTCCGGCTATCGGCTTCATTTTCCTGTTTGTTTTAATATTTTTGATCATAACTCACAGGAACATATGCTCAGACAATGAACCATACTGCTCATAAGGCTTAGTTTGTACATTTGCATGATCCTCCAACCACTCATATCTCAGCTTGCAGTTCTGTGCAGATGAGGGATTTTCTCATGCACATATCTAGATGATACACAACTTTGCTAAGCGGTAAAATCTGGTGAAATAACACAGCTGAAAAACCTTGACCCCTGTATTTTAGACGTGTATTAAAAATAAAAAAACAAACAAAAAAACACAGCAGTTTAAATCTAGACTCAAGACCCTTTTATTCAGTACAGTTTACAATCTAGCTTTCCTGGCACCAATTCCAAGCAATTCCTTTTCTTTCTCTGCAGTTTATTGGTAATGGTTCAAGTCTGCTAATGATTCATTATTATTATTATTATTATTAAGGGTCCAAGAACCTTAAACCCTCCTGAGAGAGAGTGCTCTTATACTGTATCAGCACGGCTGATATACACATCACAGCAATCACAGCTGTGTTGATATACAGTATAAGAGTGATATTGCTTTTATACAACAGTTCTATAAACAAAGCTATTTATCAAGCAATGGCCATTGAGACAACAGATTATGATTTTATGAGTTCCCTACCAAGTGTTGCTAAGCAACACATGAACTGTTTATAATAGAAAACCTGTAAAGCGGAGTGATACATATAGTAAAACAGCCCAGTGCTGTTATACTGTATATCAGCACTCATGGAATGCCTCCTGTCCAATCAAATTATTCAACTCCTCTTTTTCTTCTTCTCGCACATTTTCCTAATTCCTGCTTCATGATGGAGACATCAAATTTGGCAAAATGGTAGATAATGGTGTACAGCTACAATAACAACACTGAAAACTTGACCCTAATCAGCCAGATGGTGGTGCTATAAATAAAGGACAAACTATAGAGGCTATACATACTGTATATGCCACACAGCAAGTCAAATTGTCATGAAACCTGGCATACATAATGCAGCCAGAAATACCACTTTGCCATTGGACCCACCCAGGTCAGCTATATTAGTTTTCTGCCATTTGGAACATTTCTCTAAGGCTTTTTGAGTTTTTGACTTATCAACACCAAACTCGGTACACAGCTTAAATGAACATAGATATATTACAGGACTATAACGGGCCGATTGAATAAACAATTAAGCCATCATTAACTGATGAACTTCAGGTGGGAAATGGTCATAATTGAATGATCATCAGTCCAATCATCATAAAGTTTGTTATATGTAAAATGCACTATAGGAAACATCTATGCAAACATCTTCTAATTCAAGAAGGATGACCCTGTTAGACCACATAGTGGTGCTATAATCAAATAAATACCTTCATTACACTTAGAAGACCAGAACTCTTACAGCTTGAGTCCAATTGACACTGAACTTGGTCTACACATGCAGCCGGATATGCTCTACAACTTTGCCTACCCTGTTGAATTTCCTACCATTTTGGCTTTTCTGAAAAACATCTTTTTGACATCTTCACCATTGGACATCTCAGTTACCAAAATCTGCAGAAACCATCTATGGACTGAGCTGATTGAAAATTTCATTCGGTATTTTGATATCTTAGATGGTTCAGCTGATACTAGCCAATGAAGTTTCAAGCAGGCATGGCCTATAACAAAATCGGCCATTGACCATTTGTCCAGTCTTCACAAAATTTGGTACATATGTTGTACAGTTACAGAAACATGTCTTCAAAAGTATTCTGACATTGACATATTGACACATTCTGACACATGTCGCTGGGTGTATTCTGGGAACAAATTAAATGAAGCAAATTAAAATTATTTGTTTATGTAGACCTATTTTGTATTTCATTTCAGCTTTGCCAAATGTAATCCATAATCATTTGTCTGGAAAAAGTGTTATTTGGATGTGATAGAATAGGTAGGCTAGCAAACTAACATGACTTTTTTAGTAGGGCTGGATATTATATCGATATTGTGATATGAGACTAGATATTGTCTTTTCTGAACTTACCAGACTGTTCTAGCTGTTCTATTATTTGCCTTTACCCACTTAGTCATTATATTCACATTGCTGATGATTATTTATCAAAAATCTCATTGTGTAAATATTTTGTGAAAGCACCAGTAGTGATCCCTACAATATTGTCGCAATATCGATATTGAGGTATTGTGATATTTGATTTTGTCCATATCACCCAGCCTATTGTTTAGCCTGCCCGAGCTAAAGTTAGCGGCTGAAATATTTTAGGCTACCTTAGGAGACCTTACACACCAGGTAGACCAACAACGTCTGCCACTTTCCATGCATTATTTCATTTGTCAAGATGCTCCTGATAATAATCCTGATAATTCTCTCTCCCATCTTCCATTCAGAGGTGAAGTGGGACTAGAAACAAAAATGTAATGACGGGGAGAATTTGAGAACTAGATTTTTGCCCAAATGTGATTGGTTCTCTTGATGCAACCATCATATCCATTTCAAACCTTTTATGCTTGTCACATTGCGGGCCTGGTTAATTAATGGAGGTGAACTGTTCACTTCATGAAATCACATTTGGTGTGCAGCTGATTTAATAGGAGCTTCATTCACTACCCTGTCTCACTTTTTTAACTCACTGATTGACAGGCGCCAATCACTCCCTAAGCCGCCGCCGCCTTCCACTCACAATCAAACTCCGCCTCGAGTGGAGAGGGACGAGAGAGATAAGGAGAGACAGAGAGAGAGGGAACTGAAAGAGCAAAGAGAGAGAGAGCAGAGGGAGAGGGAGCAAAGGGAGAAAGAAGAGAAGGAGCAGAAGGAGAGAGAGAGGAGGGAGAAGGAGAGGGAGGAGAGGGAGCAGAGAGAGAAGGAGAAGCAGGAAAGGGAGCAGAAGGAGAGGGAAAGGAGAGAAAAGGAAAGGGAAGAGAGGGAAAAAGAGGAGAGAGAGCAAAAGGAGAGGGAGCACAGGGAAAGGGAGAAAGAAAAGGAGCGGGAGAAGGAGAGGGGGAGGAGGGAGAAGGAGCAGAAGGAGAGAGAGAGGAGAGAGAAGGAGCAAAAGGAGAAGGAAAGGAGGGACAAGGAGAGGGAGCAAAAAGAGCGGGAGCTGAGGGAGAGGGAGAGAAGGGAGAAGGAGAGGGAGCAGAAGGAGAGGAGAGAGCGGGAGCAGAGAGAGAAGGAGAAACAGGAGAAGGAGCAGCGGGAGAATGAGAGGGAGCAGAAGGAGAGGGAGCGGCGGGAGAGGGAGAAGGAGAGGGAGCAGAAGAAGGAGAGGAGGGAGAGGGAGCAGAAGGAGAAGGAGAGGAGGGAGGGGGAGCACAAGGAGAGGCGGGAAAAGGAGAAGGAGAAGCAGCGGGAGAAGGAGAAAAGGGAAAGAGAGGAGAGGGAGAGGAGGAGCGGCGTGGCGGAGCGCAGGAGGCTGAAGGAGGAGAAGCGGGGAGGAGAGAAGAAGGCAGAGCGTCAGCCCAGAGCCAGGACATTAAAGGACAACGCAGAGCCTCCTCCCAAGAAGAGGAAGAAGTGGCTGAAGGAGGTGCCGTCCTCCTCCGACTCCTCTCCTGACCCGCCCAGCGATGACGAAGGTCAGCAGCTCTGTGTGTGTATGTGTGTGTGTGTGTTAGGCTTGGGCAATATCGCAAATTTTATATCGCAATACTATCCCGCCAAAATATCGCAATGTACAATATTATCGCTGTTTTGTTTTTTTTGGGGGGGAGGGGGGGGCAGATTTTTCTTGCCGGGTTTTTAATTTCTTCCAAATTACATCTCACATTTGTAGGCTATAATAGTTATTATTATTATTATTGTTATTATTATTATTATTATTATTAGCAGCCTAGAAATTTGATCTTACTATTCAATAAGGCTGGGTATTGGCAAGGACCTCACGAAATTATACATATCACGATACATGGGTCATGATACGATCGTATCACGATACATTGCGATACGATACATATTGCGATACATTGCAATATTCTACATAATTTACTGAAAATTTTAAAATACAGCTGAAAATACAACTTGCTGTGTACCAGGGTAGTCTAATATGTACATCACATTATATTGATAACTCAGCGGACAAATTGAGTCAAAGCTATTTAATTCAAAGGGATTTGAGGGAAATTTTAGACATTTTAAATCCGTTTAAAACCTTAAAAAAAAATTTAATGTATCAATACGAGGGGCTGGAAAGTCGATACAGTATCATGGAAAAAAATATTGCAATACTCAACTGTATCGATTTTTTTGCACAGCCCTACTATTCAAGCATTGGAGGAAACAACAGCCATTTGGTGTAATTTGCTCATTCCGGCTATTTCTGGAAACGTGCCGATTGTGGAAAAGGGAACCCACTTGAATTAAAAAGACAAATTTTTCACTTCAAGTATTATTATTATTGTTTGTTTACCTACCACTAGTATATTATAGGTTGATAAGTTTAAAAGCTTGTACAATTGTGTATTCGATATTGCGTGAATTATCGTGATATTGGTCATGGATAAATAAGAAAAACTTTGGCTAAGAATTAAAATGTGACTCCAACCACAACACCCTTACTTTCCACTGCGCTACCTCAATGTGAGACTGCTTCCTTTTTATAGTCGTGTCTCCTTCACATAACACGCAATTTGGTGTTAACAAGTCGTGTTCATTTCATGTATTTGTGTGAGACCAGGTTGAACTAAACACAGAGACTACTTTTAAGGTTGAACTAACATCTAGTGGTTAATGTTTTGTCATGGATCAGCCAATAGCAACCAAGCTGCTTTTTTAACCAGTAGATTTCAGTCCAACCTGAAAAGTAGTCTCTGTTTTTGGTTTCCCTTTAACTTCTTAACTAAGTTCAGTCGCCACACCTAAACTTGAGTAGTACAACCACATTATAACCTGCTACTCTACACTTATGTTGTATAATGGCTCACTTCAACTCAAAGCCAACAAAAATGATATTAGTTGACGACTATAGAGACTTTCCAGTTTCGTCACAAATCCAGAAACCACAGTTGGCACCATAATGGAGGTCCAGTGGAGAATTGGCCGTGTTAAAACAAGTGTCAGAATAGGAGTGTCAGTATAAATGCCTTAGGTAACAATGAGTGGGATATGGGAAACTGAAGAAAGCACATATGTGAATTTACAGCAAACATAAATGATGGGCAAATGTGGATTGTATTCACATTAGCAGTCCACGTTTCTTCCCTGGCTTTTCTGTGGTCAATTCTAATTTTAAGTGTCCAAACATAAAAACAAACCAATAAAACACATGAACCAAGCAACAAAGGGTACAAAAACAAGAAACACCAAAAATAAAATACAAATATATATATACGTATACATATATACACAATATTTTCCTCAGAAGGTTAAGCTGATTCCTGTCTAGTGGTGGCCTATCTTCCAAAACTCCTAACACAAACATCCAGGGTTTTTTTCTCCAGATTGCAACACAACATACCTTCTAGTTATGTCTTTACATTATCCCAAATAATTGCAATATGAGGACAAGACAAGAAGTGACCGTGGGTACCTTTCACATTTTTACATGTGGACCTGGGCCGAACTCGGTTTCCCAAGCTCTGATTATAGCCCTTGACATGTCAGCTTTTACATACAAAATATCATAGCACAAGGAGATAAAATGTATCATAGGCTTTTCCCTGGCTTTTCTGAGCTGGACCGCTAGAACGCACAGACTTACCGGCTGGGAATGTCCGACTTCCGAATTGAAAACGGAACACGGCGTTAGTGTATATGTGTGTGTTTTGTGTTCCAGGGCCTGTGCGGGGCAGCGTGAACAGCCGGGCCATGAGGGAGATGTTCAGGAGCTACGTGGAGATGCTGGTCAGCACGGCGCTCGACCCCGACATGATCCAAGCTCTGGAGGACACTGATGGTGAGGACACACCGGGAGCCTCTAGGACAGGAGTGTTCAACCGTGTGCACCAGGTGATTTCATTGATTAGCATACCTTCAAACAGAGAGGAGGAAGTAATCAGTGAAATCACCTGCTGTAGCCTTTGGTTGGACTTCTCCAGTGGTAGAATGACCTTCCCATACTTATTATAGAGGCTATTCCGTTTCAAAATTATAGCCACTGCCCCAGCAATAGAAGAGTTGTTTTAACGCACCTTTGTTGTAGATCCAGGCACCATATGGATGTTCATTGTTTGAAAATAATAAGCTCAAATATCCTACCAAACCGTTGTAGGCCAGCACAATAAACAGCACAATAAAGTATGTTCAAATGTGTGTGTATGAAAGAGAGAAAATAGATGATAGATGTATATAAGATGTTCTTAAATGATGAGATGGTTAAAAAATTGTGTTTGCGCTCAACTAAAGCTAGGACTCCATTGTTCCTCAAACTTTTCCCACTTCCCTTTGTTAACTTGCACCACACCCCAATTACTATGGGTGTGGCCAAGCTGCCAATCAGTGGCCAAGCTGCCAATCAGTGGCCAAGCTGTCAATCAAAATCAGTAAATCAGAACTATAACAAAAATATGATCACAGCACTGGTTGGTTTTATATTATTAACTTCTGAACCCTCAATGATTTTAAAACAATGATATCTCAGATTTTCTGTGATGTTTGTAATTGCCTTTTTTTATAATGTATGGTGCTGTGTGATTGAATTGTATTGTTTGTTTTCTTTATCATTTTTGTGAATGTTGTTTGTTCTCAGGTCTCTCTTAAAATGAAATCTGGATCTCAGTGAGACTACCTGATTTAAATACGGTTCAGTCAGAGACACTAACGTCAAAGGAGGACTATTTGTAGCAACAAATGGTTTTACAGATGTATTTGGCGGAAAAGGCTCTGCTCTTGAAGATGCTCCCCAGATGAATCCAAGCAGCATGTGAGAGATTCTGTGGGAAGCACAATAAAACCTGAGCCAACACCAGACTGCTATCCTTTGTTATTAAAGTTTTTATTTATTTAAATATACACAAACAGACAGTATTATTACCTTTAGTTATAAAACATCCAAAGGCCCATGGTAAATGCACATATTTAGAACAACCAAAATAAACATTTAGCAGTTATAGCAATACAACCAGATCATCACCGTGTCCCAGCAATGCTATGAGCGAAAAAGCTGTCCCATGACCTCTTAAAGTTCTCACCTTTATCATTGACTCTAGCTAACATGTGTTCATATGATACTAATTCTAACATAGATTCTATCCATTTTTTAAGATCTGAAGAGGATGTACTTTTCCATAATCTGAGGATCACTCGGGCAGCCGTGACAACCCTACTACACTTATCACTGCAAAGTCATATTTTGATATATTGGGCAATTCTGTTTGGTCCCCCAGTAGGCATAGTCTTGGTGATACAGGTACCGTCGAACCCAACCACTTCCCTATGTATTCTAGTACTTTTTCCCAAAATGGGTAAACAACACTCCCAAATTGCATGTAAAAATGTTCCTGTTTCTGTCTGACATTTCCAACATAAATTATTGGTCAGCAAGCCCATCCTGTGGAGCTTAGAAGGAGTAAAATAAAACCTATGTATTAACTTATACTCAGACCGCCATCCTTATAGTACATGTAGCTAGCCTATGTGAAGCAACAAGTATGTTGACTGAATGTGATTGGTGATAGTAAGAGTCAGCTGGTAGCCGATCAGCCGACTTCAGTGTTCTGCCTGAACCAACATGATGCACCATGATAAGGGGGGGTGGGGGGCTAGAGAAAGAGTTGTATGTCTTTCTCTAGCGCTTCTCTATCATCCATGATCATTCTAGGGTCACAGGAATATTTATTCCATCACTTGTCAGGGTAATCTCACCTCTGACCCTTGACCTCCATCTATTAGTTGCTTGTAACGCTTGTTGGTCATCTAGGAATTGCAGCTCATTCTACTGTTGACCTCACTGGCTGTCTTTCTGGATTAGAGTTAGACAAATGACTAGAATGTAAAATGAAACTCCGTTTGCCCTTCAGATGAGTTGTACCTCCCGCCCATGAGGAAGATTGACAGCCTGCTCAGCGAACAGAAGAGGAGGCTGTTGAGGAGAGTCAACATGATCGCCCAGCACCAGGTAAACCTCTTTATTCTTCTAGCTGTCGGTTTTAGAGGCACTCCTTCCCCTAAAATCACACTAAGTTCTCTATTAGAGCTGATCACCTGTTGATGATGATTTATTATGGTCAGAATATCTTTTATTTATAGAGCACTTATCAGAACAGTGTTAAAAAGTGCTTTACAGGATAAATAAAGAATACATATAAAGGATAAATGAAAGGGAAAAAACACCAATGTGAACAAATGAATAGTTTAAAAAAAACAATACAAATATTTACCAGCGTGGTGAATGTTGGGTGGGATGTGGATATAGACCCTGGTTAGGGTATGGGGTAGGCTTGAGCAATATCCAAAATTTTATATTGCGATACTGTCCTGCCAAAATATCCATAATATATCATAGTATACGGGGGTGGTGTGTGTGTGTGTGTGTGTGTGTGGGGGGGGGATTACATTTCATTTCTATCACATTTCTATATTATATATCATGGGAAATATTGCGATATTCACAAAATATCTTAATATTCGCTAATATCGAATATCGGCCCAAGCCTAGTATGAAGAGGGTTAGGATTAAGGCTATGCTACCAAGTCAATATACTAATATACTAACAAAGCCAATATACCATAAATAAGCTACTACAAAAGATGCTATACACAAAAGGGTAAATGCACAGGATAATTCAAACAAAGATTTATAAAAGGAAAGATGCAGCCATCCTACGAAGTCATCATCTGAGAACTAAAACCTGAGCTGAATTTCTGTGTCCCTCTCTCCAGGAGGCTCTACATATCTTCCCCAAAATGACAGCAGACCCACTGGACTCTGGAGCCGTCAAGGTTCACCTTGGTGGAGAGGGTTACAATCGCAAAACCCTCAACCGGGTCAAGAGGAGTATGCCTAAACAGCAGGTCAGAACCACCACGGCTACAGCATCAGCCTGCTATAGTCGCAGTCACACTATCAACTCACTATTGTACTTTTTGAAGGATTGTGGGTAACCAAAGTCCTATCCTGTCTCAGTTTAGGAGGATATTTAAGATTTTTGCCATTACAGAGTAAGGCAGAAAAAATCCTATCTTAAGATATGAATTTAGCTCTTACAGAAGCATCCTAACTTGAGAATATATCCAAATTTAGGAATCCTATTTTAGAATAGCACTGAACCAGTCCTAAATATAGGCAAAAACAAACAATTTCCGACTGAGATTTAGAATTTACAAAAAAGGATTAGGGGGTTAGGATTTCCTAATTTAAGTGCTAACACAGGAGGTAGATAAGATAGGACACAACCATGAGTTTAGGATTTACTTCTGTAATAGCAAAATAAGATTTTTCCTATCTTTGACCTTAAGGACAAGAATTTTTTTCTGTAATGACGCCTAAGATATTTATAGAGATTGAATGATAACCTAACCTTTTCCTAATGCAGATGGAAGCCTGGAGGCTTTTACTGCAGTTTTGTCTCTAACGGCCTCACAAAACATTACCCGATGCTCATTGTTCAATATCTGAATCTAAAATATACAGGATTCAATCTGTAAGTGAGTGTTACTTTGTCAATTTAGGAATTACCCGCTATCCTTCAAAATGTATTATAATTAACATTTTTGCTGTTGATGGTTTTGTAAGAGTGATTGTTACTCCAGGTTTCACTCTGGAACAAAGCTCATGTGTTCATGTTCAGGCCTGAACTTGTTTAAAAATCTTTCCTCATTTTCTCCCCCCGGCATCCCTCTTAGGATCTCAAGCTCTCGACCGAGACTTGCCGGATCTACAGTCTTTATCATTCCCTTCACCACTACAAATATCACACCTTCCTGCATTGCAAGAAGGAGGTAAGGACAATTGCTTCTGCCCGACCTTCAAACGTTCCTTCACTTTGTTTTGTGGTTTTTTAAGCTGAACCCACCCAGTGGTTAATACAAAATGCAAGAAATCATGAATGGGCATGTTGTTATATTCACTCAGGATTAAAGTAGAAAAAAATAGTTCCACTAATACAGTAACATCCATGCACAAATACTGTATTGATTGTACATAACTGTTGGAATTGCCTTTATTGATAAATGCAACCAAAAGCATTTAAAAGTCCCATATTATTTCATGATTTTGGTTTGGATGGTTAATTTCTGTGCAGTATATATAGCTCAGGGAAAATTTTGTAAATGCAATATTTAACCGCTCAAACACAACAAATTTTCAGGTGTTGCTGTAGTAATAGTAGTCATAGTATTCATATAATCCATATATGCCCTGATGGGTGGGTAGCACAGCTCTCCCTGCAGTATTCCAGCTTTTTGCACTGTTGTATCAATGAACCTATTCTATGTAGCTTGACAGCCTTTGCACCACTACACTAAAGAAAGTCTTCGATTTCACATTAAGGAGGCAAACTGGCAGAAATTGACTGATATCTGCTGAATCTTTCTCTTTGGTAATGAAAATCCCTCCTGCTCTATGCCATGATCTAGGAATAAACTGTTTCTTCCACGCTAACTTCATGAGCTTCAACATAAGAGCTTCATCTGGTGCGCTCTCATATAACCCAGTGGTTCTCAACCTGGGGGTCGGGATCCACCTGGGGTCGCAAGATAATTTTGGGAGGTCGCGAGATGATTTATGGGATCGGAAAAAAGCATATTTCTACTATACAATGTATTATCATGTCTATTTTTTTGATTTTTCTCAAATTTTTGCTATTTTTCTTGTGAAATACTGAATAGTTTTCAGCCTCTCGGCCTCCTCTGATAATGAATCAAGTGAAACAACCTGAAAAGGGAAAATCATTCTTTGGTTGAACTCGCTTGCACACTTGTGACGGGGGTCGCGAGTAGACATTGCTTTGTTTTTAAGCCATGAGCCAAAAAGATTGAGAACCACTGATATAACCAACCAGTAGGGGACTCCATTTGGCTCTGGTGCCAGTGAAGCTCTTGCGCGCCTTACTACATTTTGCACCTTTTTACATTTGGGGGGGCTAACATCCAAAATTTTAATTCCTATAATAGTGTCTGAATATGTAATATCTTTCAGATGATGTCATAATTTGTCAAAATGTAATAAAATCCCCATTAATGTAACAAATTGCTGGATAATATAAAAACACCGCTATTACATAAACCAGCAATTATTACTTCACAAGGTGTAACATTTTAAGCTGATGTCATAATAATATTGACTAATAATGCAGTAACTGGTAAGACTAAGAAGAATGTAGAAATTCAAGTCATTACATTATTAGTCGATATCATTATTATTACATCATCAGTTAATAATGTTACACCCCTTATAAATCAACAATCACCAGTTAATGTAATAATGTGTTATTACGTTATCTATCATTATTACATTAACAGGTTTTACTACATTTTCAGCCCATTTAGAGCAGTAATTCTCAACCTTTTTCATATCAAGGACCCCTAATTTAGTCCCCATTAGAGCCACGGATCCCCATTTGATGAGATTTTGTCTCTCGGACCCAAATCTGAGCATATTTTTACTGTCAGATATGATTTTGTCCAGAATTCCATGACTATCTGTATTGTAGGTAGAGAGATAACAGTGAAACTATGATCAAACAGTCGTTCTTCTACATTCTCTAGTTGTGTTAACTTCTTGTAAATGAAATTATGCTGAAGTTTAACAATTCATCAATTTGCTGGGGACCCCCTGGAGCCCCCTCAAGGACCCCTGGTGGTCCTTGAGGGACGTTGAGAACCACTGATTTAGAGGGACATTTTATTACATTTTGACAAGTTATTACATTATCTAGCAGTTATTCCATTTTCAGCTACTACAGGGCCAGAGTATTTCCAGTTGTATGCACATCCTCCCACTCTCCTAGATGTGTTTTTTCTTCTAGCTACACTAAAGGCCATTGTATGTTGACTGAGTTGTTGTTCCCTGGCCAGACGGACAGTATTGAGCAGGCGGCGGAGGACCCCGGCCAGGAGGAGGTGGTGCAGCAGTGCATGGCCAACCAGGGCTGGCTGGAGAGCCTCTTCAACTCCTTCATGGAGCTGCTCAGCCTCGGTGCCAAGGCCTGAAGGAGGATCACAACCAGGCGGGAAACACACACATCCACCTGCAGTATTTGAGAGATGGAGGCATCCAGGCTGCAGTGTTTGTGAAACAAAGGAATCCAATGAAAGAAACTACATGGGTGCTGGAGTGGGACGGTTCCAGTTTTGGCTTTGTTTGGTTTTGTAGAAGATGGGTTTTAACTTTAAAAAAAAAAAAAAAAGAATTGTTTTATTATTGAGTTATTTTCCCTTGATTACAAGAAACGTGTTCAAAGGAGAGGAGAAGAGGAATGAACTTTGTGAATGTGAAGGATTCAATGTCCATGCTTTTCCTGAAGAGGAAAGAAAAGGGACGATGGCAAATTTGTTTGGCACTACAAAAGAGATTTTTGTCAAGATCTGCATTGACACACACACACACACACACACACACACACATACACACACATACACACACATATGCACACACACACATTTAAACTGTCTATAAATATGTATTGATAACTATGGTTTGTATAATTTATACAAGGACATTTTTAAAAAGTACCCTCCCTAGCTGAGATTGTTTGCTGTTATTATTTTTGAATAATAATGTTTTATCGGGGTATACATGAAATGACCCGCCTACAATCCTTCGCTCATACCACCTCTAACAGGTGAAAGAAAAAATAGAACTGAGCAAGATAGAAGTGAAGGGAAGGGGCGTTTAAAAGGACTACGTGATATTCCCTTATTTCTGTCTGCTCTAATAAGAAAAAGATTGAGATTGAGGGGAAATGTATTTAAAACTAAGCTGTGTTCTTTCTGTTTGTTCTTCAAAAGACAATGAAAGAGAGGATTTATGCCTGTAATGAAGAAAAAATAAAGCATGACTGTCCTTTTCTGAAAGAAAGTGTGGCAGGTGAAATGATCCGAAAGCGTAAAAGTCTGTGTTTAATGTCTGTCCTTTATATCTGTTTGTTGTTGATTATAATATTTCTTATGATTTGGGAGTTTGACCTGATGATATGTGGAAACTCTTGCATAGCATTTTTTGATTTGAATTTGTAAATACTGTACAGCTACTTCAGTCTCTAATTCCCAGTTCCTCTTCTGTACATGAACTTCCTGTATTTGACAAAAGGAAATAAAAATGTTGAAATGACAAAAGTGATGATGAATAAGCAATAACCGTGTGCTCAATTTATTTCCCAAACTGAGAACAAGTGGAACTCAACTGTGATACAGATGCACTTCAGTATGGAGGACCACAAGTGTCACGGAAATAGTAATAAAGCATTTCATTAATTAATAACTAATTGTACAATAAGAATAGGCATTAATAAATTTGTTTACAAATTAATTTATTCATCTATGAATAAATAGACTAAATTACAAAGTAATTCATTATTTGATATTTTAATGGGCAATAAAAAGGGGAATTCCTATTAGCTATTCGATTTGCTTAGTCATTTAGCCTCTCCTTTTAGCCTTTCCGTGACACTTTGGGCCTTGCGCTGGTAAAACGAGGTAAAACAATACAAATTAGCCATGGGATGTAACAAGCTCTCTGATTGGCTATCACCTGGCATGTCATATGCAGACGTATGACATGGATGTGGGAAGGAGAAGGTAACCAATCAGAGAGCTTGTTACATCCCATGGCTAATGGCTGTTACGTTTTCTCCTCTGTGAACTAGCTTTCAATCTTTGTGGAGACTGTAGGAAGGATGGAGTAATGTCTAGTGTCCATACTCTGGTAAGGTTTTATTCAGGTTAATTGTTTCCATAAACCTTTGATACCCTGTGATTGAGTCTCCCTGTTGTTATGAACAGTTAACAGAAAATCCCCCCTCCCTCTTTCACTGAGCAATAGCTTACTTCTAATACAGGAGAATCTAATTATGATTCCAGTAATAATAGTAAGTACAAGTACTCAATTTCATGTTTTTGTTCACAGAGAGATGTACCCATAATGTGAATCTGAGTTTGATAGATGGTGAACACCAAAAGTGAAAGCAGTAAGATGTTTCCATGCTACACTAACCTGTTTAACACTCATCCTACCGACTGGGGTACCCACAGACCCCAGAGCTATACTTTTTGTCATATCTCACAGGTGCTTTATTCTATCATTCCAATTTTTCATGACTTTGCCAATCAATTTGTTCCTAATGACTTCATACCATTGTTTTCTTTTTCTGTTTTAATTAGTGCTTTTTTAAAAATACCAATGTATTGGGGTCCTGGGGGACCCCAGTCAAAAGCACCCAATTCCGCCTATGCAGTTTTAATAGATGGAACTATTTTATTGAGTTCATGTTTGCCATGGGTCCTAATTTAAAGTGTCACACACTATCGGGGGGGGGGTGCATTCTGTCAATCATTTTGAAGGAGACAGACACAGATGCAGCAGACAGATTTCCTCATGTGCTCTGTGATGACCCTAAATACTGCTCTTCCTAAGGTAAGATGATGTTCAGTCAGAAATACAATACATCATTTAATTAACTGTAACTTTCCTTTTTTTCCAGATGACATTAATTACATAACTAATAATGTTTTGAGCAGAAATAAGTTAACATTTTGCTATGATGGTTGTTTCTTACAGTAGTTTATTCTTGGGGTCCCCAGGGACCTCAGTCGGTAGTCCTTGTATGTTAAATATGTTGTTAGGATGAGGGTTAATATGGGAGGAAGGGTTTCTCGTAATCAGAGTACGTGCTTACCTGTGATATTCTAACCCAGTTACAATATTTACGTGAGTCGGCCTAAAACCGGGGTTATTCAGCAAGCAGGTCAGGAGGGGAATTCTCTCTTCACGTAAACAGCCAGGTGTCATGGCCATGGGAGGCAGGTGTCATGGCCCATGGGAGACAAGGTCTGAGTAAATGATGTTTGAGGCCAGTGGAGAAGTATGTAGCGGTCCCAGAGACAGCGGTGTTTATCATGATGCGACGTCTTAGATTTTGGCAGGTCGTCCCGTTCTTCAGCCCCGTTCGGCCCCGTTAAGTGGTGAGAAAATAGACACCAGAATCATCCATGTGTTCCCGGTAGATCACTGGCCCCATGCTAATGCTTTGACGTCACAGACAGGCTGAGCGTGAAGACAACCAAGATCTATTTCGTCAAGCCAAGGGGTGTAACGGGATGTAAACAAAGGCAACTGCCACTCGTGTCCCTTCACAGTAAGCAAACAATCTTAATGCGGTATTTATTTACCTAAATGTTGTAATAGTAAAATGTTCATGTGTAACCTCAATGTGTGCTGAAAAGATGACAGGTTTAGGTAGGAGTGGGCTGGAGTGTACTAGGGACATTCATGATTCAAACTTGAGTACTCAAAACTCTTAGCTACTCCACAAATCTTACATTGAATTGCATTGGACAGAATTACACTGAATCCCAAACACTCAAACAATATATCATTCAAGCACTGGAATTGGCCATGAATCAAACTATTCAAGAATAAATATTATCAATAACAGCCATTCCTATAAACTAATAAAGCATTCAATTCATTTCAATTCAATTCAATTCAATTCAATTCAATTCTTTTTTTGCCATTTCAACAAAGGTTGATGCAGTGCAGCTCAGGGTACAATAAATCAGTAATCTAAAGATTAATCAATACTCACTTTAGACACACTTGAAACAAGGACAAAGGGAAAGCTGAACAGGAAGGACGAGCAAACGCTACAATAGAGTGAGACATTTGGTTCAGGAAGCGCTTTTGACGTGGATTCTGATTCTCTGAGATTAGAAAAAGATACTCAAGGTTGCTGTAATGATCCTCGGTTATAAATGCCTCAAACTCGTTACTGCGACATTGTGTTTTTCTGTTTCAAATGGTACCAAACACTACCACAATATCCGTGACTCTTATAGGCCATTACTATGGTGATTGCACAACAAAACTTGCGTAATGGGTGTCATTGCCGATTTGGTAGGTGTGTCAAGCACATAGACTTAGAATTATAGAAGACATTCATGTTTTTTGCACAATGTAAACAAACCTTCGATTTAGCGTCATGTTGCTGTAGAGATGACAGCTATGTAGTGCATTCCACAAAACACTGGACCATGTTCTTCTTGTCTTAATGTTGTAACCCTTTACAGTCTATGGATGTAAAGTTAGGTCTATCTTGTATGACTAGCTCTAGATATACTTTCTCTCTCCCAACAGAGCGACAAGTTATTGTGCTCTCTGAGCTCTGTAATTGGGGGGCTTTGATGGTGCAATTCTCTCTGGGATGAGTACTATACCCTAACTCCCATATTTACACAGCCTTGCACCTTAGCCTTTTTTTTTTTCCATCAATGCTTGTTTTTTTGTTGTTTTTTTTATAAATGACAATGTGTATGCGAAAAATGAAAGGGGTTTTTGCTTCCTAAACCTGGAAATAGTCACGGCCATGTCTTCACATCTCAACTCTATGGCTACTGCCTCTAATTATGAGAGTGTGCTTGTTGCTCCTCCCAGAGCAGTGAACTCCTGAAGGACTTTCAACAATGACATTAACATAACTTTATCCAGACTTGGAAAGGCCTCATGTGCTAACTTAGCTGGCTAGCTACTAAGCCTTCATTTCTTCTTTGTGAAAATTAAACTATGTTTTTCATAGCACCTTAACTTACACAACAGCTTTAGTGCTTATCTAGTAAAGGCTTCAATATATTCCCCATACAGCTTAGTTACACTCCATGGCCAAAAGTATGTGGACACCTGCAGCCAGTTGCACCAGCTGAACTTAAGTTCAAATGTAGGCTAGTTTGAACGTAAAGTCTCACTAAGTCCAAGTTTACGCATTACTAAAATTTTAACGGTTGCACCAACTGAAATAGTTACAACGTAGACTTAAGTTACAACTTAAAACTTACACCTACCTCCTACTAGGTGTAAAGTCCTCCGTAAAATAACCGTTGGGCAGGTGGGCAAAAAACTCTAGTAGTTTAGTTTTATGGGGGTCACAAAATCATGCACACTGCAGGGTTTGACTTTAAATGACTTTAAATCTATTGTCATTTAATAAGTTGTTTCTTGAGCTTCTTGCTACCGCTGCTATAACAGTATTAGTTATGTTATGTAACAGTACTAGTTATCTGCTGTCACAACCCAATAAGTATGATACCAAGATGAAATACATGCAATTTTATATAATGTATTAGGCAAAATAGCTAATATGTGGTGATGTTATCCAATATGTGGTGATGCTATCACTAGTGGAAAGTGAAGGTTTTCCCTTTGCCTTGTCGCTGTACCACTCCCTTCAAATGAGGGGGACAGGGACTGAGTCTATATGGTCCTCCTTATGAAGTTTTCATTGGCTAATCACTTGTCAGTTTTCATTGTACTAGTTCGCCATTGGCTGACTGTGTACAGGAGAGAAGCTAAGTTGTCTTGTAGTATGTTGTATTGCATGACCCAGAGATGTAGGACTCAAGTCGGACTCAAGTGTCCAAGCTTTTCCCAGACTTGGACATGGACTCGGACTTGGATGGTAATGAATTGGTTTATTTAGAAGAAAACTAAAATAATTATATTTTGGATATGTCTTTATTATTGTTGATAAATCCTGAGAATTAATTGCCAGAATTTTTTTTTTTTTTTTTTGCTAATGTGACAGCCTTCAGGCCGTGGCCATGCCTTTTCGTGTCTCTGTCTCTCTCTCTCTCTCTCCCTCTCTCTCTGGTATCTCTCTGGCTATTGGTCCCCTTTGATTCTTTTTGTCTGTTTTGTTGCTTTGGTAAACTGGGTTCACCCCCCCAGCCCTCACATACAGCTACCTGACCATGCATCCAACACCTGCACTACATGCTGATCTACTGACTGTCACACCTCATAAGGTTTAGCCTTGTTTTTTTCTTGGGTTATTTCAAATATATATTGATTAATTGGCTCTACTGCTGCCTGGTCTCCCTCATTTGTTGTGACCTGAATGAGCGGTCATAACTTGGACTTGGACTCAAAGTATGGTGATGCAACTACAACTCTGGCATGACCAGGTTGATAAAAAAATGTCACCATAGAAAATGTATCGAATGTAAGTAACCCTATCTCCGGGCTGTATTGGTGTCGGTGCCAGGGAGTGACTGCTAAGAATGATGGCTTAAGCAGCCAATCATAACAGTGGAATACACAGCACATTACAGCTAGCCCAGTGGCGGCCAGCCCAGTGGCGGCCAGCCCATTGGAGCGCAGTGGACAGCGCCCCAGTTGATTGACAGGCAAAAAATATATATATTTCTTTTTAAGATTTTTTGGATTTTGGCTGTTGAATTAGGTTTAAAACATCAATAAAATGTCCTGCTCTTCTAAGTAAAATATTATGTTCTGAATATGTGCTATTACACTTGTAGACAGAGCTCACAGTTTACGTTCTGCGACATTGTGACATGCTGTGGGGCTCAGTTGCTTGCTCCCAAGCAGAAGTATTTTTTCGTTTTTGTTTTCTTACAATTTTATTGTCTGTTTTACAACAGATAGGGGGAAAATCAAATCCTTTATAAATGTTGTATCTGTCGTTTCTGACCAGGAAAACAGAAAATGCCTTCTATTTCTGTTTTTCATTTGAGATAAAAATCAAATCACCATTCGTTTTTCATTTTTTTAAATTTCGGTTTCTGAAAAGAAAATATCAAAAAATACACGGACCCTAAGCAACCTCAAACCAGTTAGCCTAATTCTTTTGCTTTATAGTAGAAACTATGCATGCATATGATAGCAAAGCCAGATCACAGAAATCACCCTATAAAAAATAAATATAAAACGTGATAAAGAGGTAAATAAGAGAGTATATGTGACTTGCTGAAGCAAGTACACTAATAAAGAGCAAGAAGAACATAGTGTGGCTGCTGACTAATCACACAATTAGGGCCACAGTTTTGTGTCAGTATAGCTGGGATGTAGTCATTGTATGAAGGTTTTCTAATTGAATATCAAGAGAGAGCAATCAAACAGCAAGCCATGTAAAAAATGATAGAATTTTCTGGAGACATAAACGATCAGACACACACACACACACACACACACACACACACACAAAATACTCTCCTTGATGGTTAGAGTTGGTGTTTTCATCCTCAGAAGGGGGGACCAACATCATGGTTTCCATGGTGACAAGAAAATAGTTCAACCTGTTCAGCTTTCCTTTTTCTTTACTGCTGCAGCCATATGCAGTAATATGGGCTCAATAAAGGGTCTAAAGATGATTTTGAGCTTGTAAAAAAGATTCTGAGCATGTGAAATGCTCAGAATAGAACATTCTGTCACTTTTTGTTTCTCCAAAAAAAGTCTTTTTACACACATTTTCTCATAAAGGTGCTTAACTATAAAAGGTTCCGGGTATTCCTGCTACTGTTATGAAAATGTGTCTATTAAAGAAGGTGGGACAAGGCATAGTTAATAACAATAAACATCAAACAATTTAATAAGCCGGCTGTAAAGACGTTTGCGATCTCAGGAAAGTAGTTCCGTAGCACCGAAAATAGTCCCCGTCGTAATAAGATAAAATAAGATAAGATAAGATAATCCTTTATTAATCCCACAACGGGGAAATTTATGGTGTCACAGCAGCAAAGGGGGATAGTGCAAAAGCAAGTAAGTAAAAACAAGGCATCAGTAAAAGCAACATATAATAAATAAATAAATAAGTAAACAATTATTATCACAATATTGCAGGTAAGGAAATACTGATATTGCACAGTTGGTATACATTCAATATTGCACATGAGTGAAATTGTCAGTGTTGGTGTGTGTGTGGTCTACTGGGAGCAGTGTTGGTTGTAAAGTCTGACAGCAGCAGGAAGGAAGGACCTGCGGTACCTCTCCTTCACGCACCGCGGGTGAAGCAGCCTGTCGCTGAAGGAGCTGCCCAGTGCTGTCAGAGTGTCCTGCATGGGGTGGGACATGTTCTTCATCAGGGATGACAGCTTAGTCGTCATTCTCCTGTCCCCCACCACCTCCACTGGGTCAAGGGGGCACCCCAGGACAGAGCTGGCCTTCTTAACCACTTTGTTAAGTTTCTTCCTGTCGGCAGTTGAGATGCTGCTGCCCCAGCAGACCACTCCATAAAAGATGGCTGATGCCACCACAGAGTCAAAGAAGGTCCTTAGGAGTGCCCCCTGCACTCCAAAGGACCTAAGCCTCCTCAGCAGATAGAGTCTGCTCTGGCCCTTCTTGTAAAGTGCATGTATGTTGTCTGTCCAGTCTAGTTTATTGTTCAGGTGAACACCCAGGTACTTGTAAGACCTCACCATCTCAATGTCCTTTCCCTGGATGTTCACTGGTACAGGAGGAGAGTGTTTGCTTCTGCGGAAGTCCACCACCAGCTCTTTGGTTTTCCCTGCATTGATCTGGAGGCGGTTCCAGCGTCATCCACCCCAATGCCGGGTTGATAGGCGAACTGTAGCGGGTCCATTGATTGACTCACCAGGGGGCAGAGATGGACAAGGACCAGCCTCTCCAAGGTTTTCATCAGGTGCGATGTCAGTGCCACCGGCCTGTAGCCGTTGAAGTCCTTGGGGTGCGGGGTCTTTGGCACTGGTACCACGCAGGATGTTTTCCACAGCTGTGGTACTCTCCCCAGCTTCAGGCTCAGGTTGAAAATGTGCTCAATTATCCCGCACAGCTGGTCTGCACAGGACTTGAGAAGCCTTGAGCCAATGCCATGAAGAATTTGTTCCCATTTGAATTTGATTTGGTAATAACTACAACAGCCTGACTTTTCGTGGTAACAGTTAGCGATTTTTAAAATGTAAACTATGTCTTTGTGAGCTGGATTTAAAGGTTTTTAGCTTACAACTGGAGCTAATGACTTCCGGGTTGAAGGCTAAAAAGAGAACGTGGGAAGTCAGAAAGTAATGGGAGTAGAGCAGTGGTTCCCAAACTTTTTAAAGTCCTGTACCCCTTCAAACATTCAACCTCCTGCTGTGTACCCCCTCTATCTCCACAGACGGCCAACTCTCATATGATGTTACATTTTGCCATGTTTGTAAGCCTGCTACAAAAAGGAAGTACCGTAAAACTTAAATTAATAGCCCGGGCTTTTATTTGCTTCAGACACTGAACTCAACCGGCCTATATTTGGGACAGGCGTCTGTATGGGACAGGCCTTTAATTCCTTTCACACAAAACTCTTGCTCAGCAAAGATGGGAAATACTATCAAATTGTTTATTTAAACCAGTATGGATATTACTTGTATAAAAATTAGGCTATCGAATAACATATCAATTACGAATCATTCATTTGATCTCGCTCCGAGAGGGAGAGAGAAAGAGAGAGAGAGAAGCGGTGGTCGAGCGAGCTAGAAAGTGAATTAAGAGAGGGAGCGGTGGTAGCGAGAAAGCCGGTGAATCAGAGAAATAAAACGTTATTTTCTGATTGTTTCACAGCGGTTACGTTAAAGCACAGAGAGCAGAGAGAGAGAGAGAGAGAGAGAGAGCCCCGTATCAAATTACCAGTAGCCTACCTTAGAAAGGATGAGAGCCAAAAAAAGATCAATGGAGAAATGTCTTGCTGCTGCTTCTCCTGAGTTTTGTTCAGCAAATTTGACAACTGACAGCTTGAATTTCAGGTCATAGCCTACTTTTTTCTCTGTGCCGCCATGGCGATCAACAAATGTGACTGACGTTTGAGTGCAAGTAAAAAAAAAAAAAAAAACTGCTTCGCAGCTTCAATGGCAACTGGCTTCTAATTGAGACCGGCCTTTATTTGTAGCCACACCCGGCCAGAAGGGACTCAGCGTTTAATTGGGGTCTTCGCAGAATGCGGTTGGGGAAAGTGTGGGTTTATTTTTGACACAGAGAGGGTACTACAGATTACTGATTTTTTTTTTGGCGTACCCCCGACGTAACTGCGAGTACCCCTGGGGGTACGCGTACCCCACTTTGGGAATAGCCGCTCTAGATAATGGCGTCAATATTGGTCTTTTCCACTCACTGTGCCATCTTTGGCTCAGGAGACTTGGATTATGCTGCAACAGCTGTATGGAGTAATTTTATGGATATTTTCTGTTCTTTTTCTGCTCTTTTTGGAACTCTAAAGATTGGTCCCCAAAGACGAAGTTGTACTGGGAAGCTCTGGGACTGTTTTACTGACTAACAATCTTTTTCAACTCGCATGAGGGTGAGTTAGCCAATAAAATAAAATCACCTGTCACCTGTGATCCTAAAAAGAATAAGCGGTTAGAGAAAATAACAATAGCGTTATAATAACTTTATTTATACAGCACTTTTCTAAAAATGGTTTACAAAGTGCTTTACAGACCAGCATAAAATCAAACAAGATGACACAGTGGCAATAAAACAACAGTAAATCAAAGCAGTGAGAACTGTAAGAACAGTAAAAAGAAGCAAAATAAAATAAAATCAAGTAAAACCACAAGTTAAACGAAAGTAGAAGCAATGAATGAATGACTGACGGGCTGAGAATCATATGGCTGCAGCCATATGATGCAGAGTCTCCTATAACAGTGTGACTACTGCTGTATGAATGTAGTAGAGGGAATGAAAAAATAGAGTGCACTAAGAAACAGTCGATAAAAGGTGCTATTGATAATAAAGACTGACAACTCCTTCACTATCTGTCTCTGCTGCTCTCCAACTGTCTGCTCAAGTCGTTCTATTTCATCTGTCTGTGTTCGGTCCCTTCTGTCTCCTGATCTATGTCCTCCTCTTCTTCCTCTTCCCCCTCCTCCTCCTCCTCCTCCTCCTCCTCTTCCTCCTCCTCTTCCTCTTCCACGGTGCAGCCCCTCATTTGGCCACACAGTGGTGCTAGTCTCCCATCTGATGTCACTCCCATTGGCTGAATGATCTTGTCCCTGGGAGAGAGAAAAACAGAGTGAGAAGGGGGTGGAGGGGTTCAGTAGCTTTGCATCAAATAAGTTCCTCATCCATCCTTCAAAGAGTATTTTTTACACATTATAGGCTATGTAATATTCACACACACACACACACACACACACACACACACTCACCGGGAGAGCCTGTTGAACATGCTGATGAGGCGGCGGGCCTCGTGTTCCTTCTCCTCCTCTGTCATGCCCTCCATGGGATCAGGCTGCTCCTCCTCCACCCGGCCCGTCACCAGGTTAATCTTCCCTTTGGCCTCCCGGTACTCCTCTGTGTCAGAGTCGGAGTCGCTGGAATACCGGGAGGCATACTGCGCGTGACCGGAGTTCCTTCGGCCGCCCAGCAGCCCCCGAGACGCCAGCAGGCCGGCAGCGTTGCCGTAACCCGTATATTTGACAAAGCGGCTCACTGTGAGGGGACACAAGCTAGGATTACTACTGAGAGACTGCACTCTCCAGGAGAACATTTGAAGTAGGACAAGACATAATTGTATAGCACTCACGTTCCCACATTAAAGGAATAGTTCACCCAAAAATGAAAATTCTGTCATCATCTCCTCCCCCTCATGCCAGTTGAAACACAGGTGAAGTTTGTCCATATAACACACAGGGAGGCTGCCAGCACAACTCCATAGCAGCCTTCTCCAAAACAACTGAAGTCAGTGGGGACCAGTTCTTCAGAGTTCCAAAAAGACCTACAGTATATTTACACCATAATTTAGTGCAAATCTTAACTACAGCTGATTGATTTGCAACAAATCATGGTGGTGGTCTTTCTATTCACAGTGTGATTGTTTGGCTGTTTCTGTTTTGGAACTAAAAAACTGGTCCCGATTGACTTCAGTTGTTTTGGAGAAGGCTGCTACCAAGTTGTGCTGGCAACCTCCCTGTGTGGTATATGGACTAACAAATTTCACCTGTGTTTCATTTGGCATGAGGGTGAGTAGATGATGACAGAATTTTCATTTTTAGGTGTATTATTCCTTTAACAGTCCATCAACAGTCAACCACTAATATCAGCTGCCCTGTTATGCCACTTGTGCTCATTTTGAAAACTTAGCACCAGAGAACCCCGGTTTCCTGATGAAGTAAGTCCAGTCATTTTACATTAGATTGTTTGATTTAGGTTTTGCATAATTTGTTGGACTTCTTTGTTGTAAGCAGGTTTAATCTTTTGTTGAGGATGTAACAAGAGCATAGTAGTAAGTGTATATTAACAGTAATGTCAGTTGTTAAGTTTTAGTAGTGAGCTAGTATTGGTAATGATTTGGAGTCATTCCTATGTTCCCAGGGTCCTATGTTCCCCAGATTTATATGGCATATAATGGGAACATGACAAAGGGTACTATGTTCCCAGGGTCCTATGTTCCCCAGTTCTACATATGTGCTCTCCCAGGGTCCTATGTTCCCAAGGGCCTATGTTACCAGGGTCCTATGTTCCCCAGCTCTATATAGCACATAATGGGAACCTGAAAAATATGTTCCCCAGCTCTGTATTCGCTTAATATGACTATGGGCTATTATATATATATATATATATATATATATATATATCAATATAATAGGCCTACACTTGAGGGAACTTATCAAATGGTTGGAGTCATGGAATCACCAAAGCTATATATTTATAGAGCTGTTTTGAAGCCTTGTTCCAATAAAAAAAACTGGATAATATTTATGACATATTTTAACTTGAAACGGGTCAAATTTGACCCGAACACAATAGGAGGGTTAATGTGTGTTAACAGAATATTGAACTAGGGAGCATAGGACCCTGGGAACATAGGACCCTGGGAACATAGGACCCTGGGAACATAGGACCCTGGGAACTTAGGACCCTGGGAACATAGATATGCTCCCGATTTATTTTATTACATTATTTGCCAAGATCCTCACAGCTGGTGAGCATGGAGCTAATGCTAAGCTAGTTTTCACTTGCTAACTTTATTCCCTCTTGGCAGATCAGTTCAGGACGAACAAAGTGAAGGAGTGTGCCTCTTAATACAGATTTCTAAAAGCTGTTTTACGTGCACTTTAAATGTTAACAATGATTTTTTTCACATTGTTGATTTTGATTTCTTGCATGAAAGACTATTACATTTTGGTCATTGAGTCCAAATTCCCATGTGATGGAGGTTCATTTCATTGTTGTCCAAATGTGCCAACCAATAAACAGCCTTGTATTGAGCGCATTATCAGTCTTCTACTATATTATTGTGATTTGATTGGTCCATGCCTCGCTGCATTTCTTCGTGGATCCTGGAGTTTAAATGAAAAAAGTCAATCCTCACTGATGTCAGCCAAGCTTTTTCTTTCCGTTCACACCTTGAAAAAGGGTGATGGAGTGATGCCAGCTGCAAGGCTATGAGTTCATGTGACATTGACAGGAGTAAACAATTGCTGACCCTCTGACAAACCAAGTAAGGATCATTTCTGTACTTCCAATCCAATCTTGTGCTGAGACACAACCATTTTTTAAAGAAATGGTCCGGCTAGAATATTTTCAACGGTCTGTTGTGAGTTGTAGAAGTGATGACCGCACCGTTCTCTTTGCAGAGCACAAAGAGCAGCTCAGCAGCACAGTGCTTGACGTCGGTGTCAACGTGGGTCATCAGGCGGACCAGTCGGCCCCTCCGTGTGGTGTCCTGCTCAGGCCGCAGGGCAACGTCCCTCAGCGGGGGCAAGATCTGGACCGTGGGTGGGTGAGGGTGTGAAAAGAGGCTTGAAGTTTGAAATGTTCTCTTTGACTGTTGGCTTGTCTAAAATTTAAAAGAACTGGAGGTTGTGGTCGTTTTGGGGGCTTGTTCCAATTTGTTTTATCATGGCAAGCTTCATCATGTCAGAAATCTAGGAACCCATCGTTTATCGGTCTGACGACGATTAGACTCTGTGGACAACGGCCAATATTTCGGGGTTTCCTGTGTAGCCAGCGGACATCTGGGCCAAGACTTCCTCTTCCGTGCGCCGGTCATTGTTTACAGTCCGATTAGCAACTTGAGATGCGAGAATGGAGTTGGAGTTGAGAGACAACATCTCATATGCAGATATCTGTTTATAGAGATTAGCCGCAATGTCGTCTGGACGTAAAACACCTACAAAAAGTATCGATGTTTGTGTACTTTACTCAACTCCAACTCCATTCTCGCGTCTCAAGTTGCTAATCTGACTGTAAACAATGACCGGCGCACAGAAGAGGAAGTCTTGGCCCAGATGTCCGCTGGCTACACCGGAAACCCCGAAATATTGGCTATCGCCCCCAGAGTCTAATCGTCGTCAGACTGATAGACGATGGGTTCTGAGATTGTCATGTCAGTGGCCATGCTTCTATGCCAGAGTAACCTGGCTATTCATATATATATGTATGATATATCCATACTCTGGTTAACATCTAAGTTAACTAACTAGCTAACATTAGCTAACATCTAACCATACAGGACTTCCATAAACCTTTGATACCCTGTGATTGAGTCTCTCTCATGAATAAACCAGTTAACAGAATATTACCCATCTCTCTTTGACTGACTGATCCGAAACCTGGTTGAGTAAACTAGTCAAGAACAGAATTCTCCCTGCATGGAAACATAGCCAGTGATACGATGCTACTGTCAGTATCGTGCTTCAGATTGAAAGCAACAGAATTCAAATTCAATAACAATCAAATAATTCCAAATTCCCTTGCCTGCTGCTACAGAACACATTGAAAGCCAAAAGGCCAAAATAATTGAAAACTGAATACACTTGAAAAGTAAAATGAACTACCTGTTGCCGGAGGTAGTGGCGTGTCTCCCTGTGCACCCGGCAACTCTCAGTCAGCAGGTTCAGGACAGGGGTCAGCTTCTCTTTCAGCTTCTGACCCTGTATAAGAGTACATACTTCTGTCACCAAGCTGCACTAGGCAGTTTCACATCTTGGCAGCTCCAGACTTCGATACCCACAAACCCTGTAAGGTGACATCAGCAAACTAGGGCTAAATATCAATTCCAAGAATGCCATTTTGATACATGTGTCCTTATGGAGAACAAACTTCTCAAGAAAACAAGCACAGAGAAACTTCCTTACAGTTTGATTTTGGCTGTCAGGGTTCCTACACAGGTCTGGAAAGTCTGGAAAAGTATTAAAAATGAATTTGATCATTTCCAGGTGTTGAATAGTTTGGGAATTTGAAAAAATGTCTGGAAAAGTATGGAAAATGTTGTGGTTCAGGTCCGATACACACATAATTCTAGCTTTTATGTTGTTGTAGACCCACTTTGAGTCCACAGTTTTTGTTGATGTGAAGAATAATGTTCAGATAGAGGGACGCTCTTATTACCCAGCCGCTGTCAGCATGCATTATATCAAATACCGACCAAAATCAAATCCAGTCAAGAACATAGGGTCTGGGAAAAATATGGAATTTTAAAATGGAAACCGTGTAGGAACCCTGCCAATCATCTCACATATTCTGATATTTGTCGCTGTGAAGAACAATCTTCATCTATACAGTGATATGACCTAGTTAGCAGGGGCAAGATGTCTATCTGCATAAATCATATTGAACACCAGACAAAATCTTCAAAACAAATCAAGGTCTGGAAAAAGTATGGAATTTTTTAATTGAAAATGTGTAGGAACCCTGGGCTGTGTGGTTGACATTGCACACTTGATTGGACACACAGCTGTTCAGCTGATGCAACCGGCTCTCCATCAACTATAGCGCTGTAACGATGTATCCTTCTCGCAATGAATTTTGATTTTAATTTGTTATTTTCAGCCAAGTCACCACCCTTGGCTGGCAAGTAAATATCCAGGTCTTTCTGTATTTTTTTGTTTTGGAATTCATGCTGTTAGATATCACGTCAATCATGAAGGACTCACGAACGCACAAGAACACAATTCAATGAAGAGCCTAAACGTCTACTTCTTAGTGTGTGGTGGGGGTGGAGGTGGTGAAAAGGTCCATTGTTGGTGAGTCCAGCTTTCTCTGGACGGAGCGCTCACTCACTGCTGTTTACTTTTGGATTTCATTCTTAAGGAGGAAGCTTTCACAAGTCACATGTCAGCACAATATGTGAAGAGCTTCTGTCAAGTTATGATTACACTTGGTAATTTTTAATTGCATGTAGAGCGATTAGTATTATCGCCTAGATAGCAGTAAATAATGTTGTCTAGATAGTAGTATCTACAGTAGATGATACCGTCAGTGTATAACTATTAGCTGATGAATTTGTTGCCTAATACATCACACATTTCAATCATCAAAAATGACGATTAGCCTTTTTAAGCAATTGCTGTAATAGATGTAGGAATGGTGACTCTATGTTTCCAGAGAGCTGATTGGTGAGGAGGCGGGCCTTTTATACGTTCTGATCCGATCTGAACTGAACCTGCTCCGGAGCAGGTTAACTGTGCAGCGTAGGTTACCATGGTGATCTACCCCGGTTAAAAGTGAGCCACCATCATATGTCTGAAAAGCCAGAGTTAAGCCCAAAGTTAGCTCGCTAAGCTCGCTTCGTGAGACAGGCCCCTGTGTACCTACCTCAACACACACACACACACACACGTACACATACACATACACAAGCTCACCCTGTCCAGCCGTTTGTCCATAAACAGCAGCAATGTGTGGACACAGTCCATGTTGACTCCCTCCCACTCCTGGGATGCCTGGTCCAGATGGACTGACAGCAGGACGTCCAGACATGTTAGTGGCAGTGATGACAGGACATTCACTGTGTGTCTGTGAAGGGAAGTCATCACTCATAAAAAATAGACAGACCTTTTTTCTTTATTGTTACCTATATTCTACAGTTATGGTATCCATTTTGACTGTAGTTTGGCTATTTTGAAGACTTATAGGTCCACTTTCTGCTTCAGATGGACAACTTACACCAGGCAACTAAGCTCAGTCTTAGTGACTGAGCTTAGCCTAGTTGTTAAAGCAATAAAAACACAGTGCTCTGACCCTTGGAGTTCCTCCAACAGGTCTTCTCCATCACAAGACAGCAGCAGGCAGTGGCGCAGCATGGCTGCTAGGTGGCGGTAGAGGGCAGCATCCTCCTGGAAACATCAAACAGTCCACTGTTCTCAACTACTGAACTCAACATGCACAAGACGACTGCAGAGGGAGTAGGTATGGTTGGAATGACAATGTGAACTGAGGAGTTGATGTGTTGTATTGTGTAGTTTGACAGTGGCGTGGTTTATGCTCATATCTATATCTTCACCAGGATGTTGTGCAATATTTGTAGTGTATGTGATGAAGCCAGGCTTCAGTACAGCTGATCAGGCTTACAGTTTGGTTTAATTTAACAAAGTTTACTTAAAAACCTGAACTGGGGAAACTATTGAATTCACATAAGTGCAAGTGTGTTTAGAGACTGGTAGAACCACTTTGCCTAATGTGATTTATTACATCAGAGATAGACTTAATAAGATATAATAAATGTTTGTAGCATTTCCAGGCCATGGGCTTCGAACAAGTAGCAGGTAGCTTACATTAGTTGACCGTATCAATAGTGAATGAAATTTAGGCCTACTGATGCATATTAAATACGCTAAAATTCTTTCATACAATTCCCGACTGATTAATGCAATACACTGCACTCATATTCCATCACCACAACATGAGACGGACTTCGTGAATATGAAATCTTTTCGCAGCCTTAATGTGATGACACAATATTGTATCAATGAGAAGAATGAATTCTGTGTCATAATGATGGGCAGTGATAAGAATTTATGCATTTACACTAACCCTTTTTGCAATCATCCCTAGCAGAGCCGTTTGTTCATCTTGAGAGGACATAAATGTTTTCCATTTCTTTCATACACACTTTTACTTTTATATCCGGGTCTCAGCGACTTAACCATATCAGCTATTTCACCCATCGGCACATCCTTTACTAGAATTTCCAGCTCAAACAACTTGTAACACATGTAACATCTATACTAGCTAGCAAGCTCATTTTTGTTGAGTACGCTACGTCCGCATCAGTATGAAATGCTTTCTCCAACTTCACTTTTCTCCACCAATAAAAAGCTACTCCACTACTAATACAGTGTCTCCTTTTATCCATGAGTTTTCTCCATTCAACTTTCCGATCAGGTTATCATTTCTTTGCTCTCCCAAACTCAGTTCTGTCCCTTCTGCCAAAAAGGGAGCAGAGAAGAAAAACAACCTGGAACAGTGCATGGGCCCTAAGGCCTCCCTCTCCACATAAAATGTGTTTTTGTGGGGTAGCCGAAAACTCTGTTGGTCCTCTTAAACTTTAAAGGAACAATATCAGTAATATTTTACTGGCTCGATGCAGAAAATGACCATAATATATTAACGGGTGTTGATGATCAATGCCTGTAACTCCAATTACCTCAATGTCTGCTGAGACTTCAAGCATTCTAAACAAGCAGTCTGGTCCATACTCTGTTTTGGTGGCAACCATGGAAGAACGTACAGCGACCAAACAATCGGCTTTGCAAGACACCTCTGCAACGTAGCCTATAAGCCTGGTGCCATGCCATTGTTCTGACGGCCCATTATTCCGAAACACCAATAGTCCGAAAACTCCATGCCTGGCTCCATCCACAACTGTGGATTCTGACAGCCTTGAACGTAAGCTTGCTCTAACCCTAACATCAGTGACCCCATGCCTCAACCCAACCACCTCCGGGATAACGGGCTGTCGGACAAATGGGCTTTCGGTCCAATGGGTGGACATTTTTCGGACAATTGGGGTTTCGGAACAATGGGCAGTCCCCATAAGGCCTCGTTCTAAAGCCACAAAAGCCAATGACAAAGCTCGAAAACCCAAGCGAAAATTGCATTTCAAAGGTGGAGGTAGGACTCTGAAAAACTTCAAGACCGATGCAGAGTTGGCCTTACATGTATTGGACAAGCAACCTATGATGTAGCTGTTAGCCACCTAGCAAGCTAGCTAATGTTTCTTGTTGATACAACATAGCAAGTGTTGCTGTGCGTAAATAAATGTCTGTCAAACAATATACTCACAAACAACCTGTTGCTAGTAAGTGGGTTAAGTTGGTTACCGTTGACTACGGCTTGAGCTGCTAGATCTCTGGTTTAGCATCGGTATAGCATCGCTTGCTACTGATTGCATTTTTTACCTGACCTGCTGTATACTATTTCTGTAACTGCAATGGAATATGGTACCTCTTCACTTGACATTTCTAAAGTGTAGCGCTACTTGGTTAGATGATGTCTGTTGTGAAAACACCAGTTCATACTTTCTGTCAATTTCAGGCCAGCGTATCTCGGTGCCATGCCATTGTTCTGACGGCCCATTATTCCGAAACCCCAATAGTCTGAAAACTGTGGCTTCTGACAGCCTTGACTGTAAGCTTGCTCTAACCCTAACCTCAGTGACCCCATGCCTCAACCCAACCACTTCCGGGATAACGGGCTGTCGGACAAATGGGCTTTCAGTCCAATGGGTGGACATTTTTTGGAACTATTGGGGTTTCGGAATAATGGGCCATCGGAACAATGGGCAGTACCCCGTATCTCACAGGGACAGGAGGGGTTAGAGGTATGGCAGAGCTGGGGGCTTTGGCTGAGACTTGTGGAGGAGGACACATGTTTGCAGATGTTGCTGTAGTTCCTATGGCTGCCATTAGATTCAAGAGTCCATGGAGTAATAATACCAGTAATATGGACTAAAGAGTCCATATTGGTGATTGTTCCTTTAACCATAGATTTAGAAGATAGGTTTGAGATAGGTTTGAGAAAACATCCTGTCCACCTTCCACCTTGTTCTTCACCCACATGTTACATAAATCGGGTCATCATGTCATGTTGCCATTCCAGTCTGCTGAGACGTTATCAGAATTAAAGAAAACCATTTCTCACCCATAGTCATGGATGAAATTAGTTTTTTCTACCCAGCCAAATGCTGGTAACATTTAGGTGTGCCTAATGTCTCAATTATACCAACCACATTGGTCTATTCAAAAAACGGAACTGGTTGGTGGGTGTGTGAATCTCCAGTTGATGTATTTGGTAGTGTCATACTGTGCTCACGGCTCACCTCGTCTGGCTCCTGCCTGTAGAGGGTGTAGGTGATGTTGAAGAGTGTCTTGAGGATCTCAATGGCGCGCTGGGAAGCTTCCTTGGAGACAGGTGGTGCTGTCCGGTCACTGAGCACCTCATACCCCTCACCCCACCTCACAGCCAGGCACTGCTCCAGGGCTTTGGTCAGCATGGACACTCCACGCTCCTGACAGGGGCAGTCCAGAGCAAACCAGCTTGAATCTAAACTCAACAATTCCAACATTGAGAAATATGTGAAATATGTCAACCTAGCAACACCTGGAACAGCAACACGGAAAGGATATATGGCAAGGCACAGCAAAGGCTTTTCTTTATGAGGAAGCTCAGAGCTTATAATATTGATCAGACACTGCTTGCTTGTTTTATAAAAGCATTATACAAAGCATCCTGACTTTCTGCATTGCAGGCTGAGAAGGATCTCTGTCAGTTCAAAACAAAAGCAAACTCAACAAAATCATCAGCATATCAAACAAAATTGCCACTACCAAATTCACAATCATTACCACCCTAAGTGACAAATTCACATTGGACGTAGCCAGATGTATCACTAACGATCCCACCTGACCTACCTGATTAAGAAAGGAAAATTCTTGAATCCCACAGTGAAATAGACTGATCTAACTGGTGCCATTTCACTCCTGTGCCTTATGAGATTGGTCTGATTTGAGAGAGGTAAAGACTCTCCTGAGCTTTTTACCTGCTGGAGTTGTAGCCTGAGCTCAGGTCTCAGAGCTGTCAGCAGGAAGAGCAGTCGCAGTTCATAAAACTGGCCACTTGGTGATGCCCTGCTCTCAATCCCCGCCTTTAGCTTCTCCGACAGACCAACAAGAAGCCTGACGGGAAGCAGGGTTGGAAGTAGAAAAGAAAAGAAGCAGTGTGAGGCCATGAGGTGGTCAGCAGCTGATGAGCATCCTTCACAATTTACTTTCTTTGTTGTAGGGAACGTCTACCATTATTCCCTTTAATCATTCTCATCATTCATACTTGTTGGATAATTAAAGTGTTGATGTACCCATTTGAAAAGTTTCACCTTAGTGTGCTGGCCCTCTCCTGTGCCCTCTGGCTGTTGTAGATGACATTGCACAAGGCTTTCATGGCCTCCTTCCTACACACCTCCCCATCCTCCTCTTTCTCCTCCTCCTCAGTCTTCTCCTCTCTGGTGTCCTTCTTCCCGGGGGCCAGCACCACATGACCTTTTTCACCCCTCCACTGATGGCCTGAGGGGTCTGTGGTGGTAGCACTAGCTCCCCCTGCAGGGCAGGACCACGTAACCACAGAGCTAACAGCTAGTGGGGTAACATTAGCCACGGCATCCGCCACACAGCCACTCACACCACTGCTGTGGATCTGGTTGTGTGTTCCAGCCCACTGATCTTCCTCTTTCTCTTCCTCTTGGTGCTGACCAGCCTGTAGGGAGCTAATGCCCCCCAGGTTTGCAAGGGTGAGGAGGGCGCTGTTGGTGACCAGAGGTCCCAGGGCCCGCCGGTCGCGGGACAGGATACGCAGCGTGCGCAGGCAAACCCGCAGCACGGGTGGCTGCAGCCGGCTGTGGATGAAACATAGCACGGCTGTGGCCAGACGCTGGAGAAGCCATCAGTTAGGAGGTAGAGGCAAAAGACAGGGAGGTGGAGAAGGAAGATATTGGGAGAGAAGAGGAACAAAATGAAACGACAGAAGGTCTAAAAGAACAAAGTCATGCGGGTAGAGGGACATATACACGCACTGTCATTCGTCCTTCAATTTAGGATGGCACACACACTGACCTACCCGTCGGAGAAGGAGATCAGGTTCGTCGTCCTCTGAGTCAGAGTTGAAGTCAGAATCTGACTCAGGAACACACTCCCTCACTTTGTTCTTCCTGAACTGATAAACCAAGCAGGAGAAATAAAAGCTGTTAACTTCAAATGATATAGTGTTAGCTGTAACATATATACACTGACACACATTTCATATTTTGCAAAAACTTTGGCTTTCAAGACAGTTCAACACACACAGTGAGATTCATTCCTGAAACAAATCCTCATTCCTGACTATTGTTAGGATTTTACAGATCGAGGTGCCATTTTTGATTCTTCGGTCTGATTCTTTATCAATTCCTACTGTATACATTTTCAGGGGTAAAATACTACATACAGCAGTGGAGTTAACTTTGTTTTATTACTCAAGACAGAGTGTGTGTGAATTGTGTAGAGTTACTCCTGTCTCAGAATTAGCATTTGACATGGTGCAGAACAACTGCGGCAAATCTAGCAGATAATGAGGTAAATGTTGGATTTTTGGACCCACAGTGCAGTGGTTTGGCTTCAGAACATTTGGATTATACTGCACGAGCTGTATGGAGCAATTTTATGGCCTTTTTATTTGCCGTTTTTGGGACTCTAAAGAAACAGTATCGAGCAGTTTCTGTTGTTTTGAAGAAGGCTGCCACAGAGCTGCACTAGCCAACTCGCTGTGTTTTTAAATGGACACACATTTGACTGGTGATTTGACCTTGGTTTTCGACATGAGGGTGAGTACTTATATTCATACCACATAATGTCATAGGAACACACCAGTCTGTCAACAATACATCAACGTCATGAGGGTGAGTACTACGGCACATTGAAGGGGTCAAAAAGGTTGTACTCTACCATATTGCTACACTCTGGTAGGTTACCTGTGATTTAGTATTATAACCCTGAGCACTAGACATGATTATTATCACTTTAAAGTCATTATTTTTTTTTATTTTTATTTTTTTACATGAAATCACAGTATACCATGTTATAAGTTAAATTAAGCTAATGGGATTTACATCAATATCTTTTTGAAAATATAATAGGTTTGAATAAACAAACAGTACAAGTAGTTCCATGGAACACTGAAGCCAGTAAGGTAGCAGGTTTTTTTTCACTTTTTTGTTTTTTGTTTACACTTGCAGGATGTACTCTTTGGTTTAAATTGCATATTACAACACAAAGAAGCATTGTCATGATTTACAATTGGTTAACAGTAAGCTCAAGTGTCTTAAAAGAGTTTGCTTTGATTTATTATGGAATGAGGCTGTAGAATTTTTGCTTCTTTTTTTCAAACACTTTCCTATGAAAAGTGTCAGATTTTAGTTTTTTTTGTTGTTGTCAGCTTTAATGCAGCATACATAATGCAGCTTTAATATACATGTCTAACGCTGTTTTGTTATCATATTCAGATTGCCAAGTTGACAAGGACGGGGGGGAAGAATGTGTCTGACTTATATGCATTTACAAACATGCAGTTTGACTTCAGGACTATTTCAAGCAGTTCACTCATAATACACATAACACCCAGCAGTTCACCCATAATACACATAACACACTGGCTATTGTTGCATTGGTATAGTATTTTTTTTAGAATCTCCACTATGGTCTTTAGTTAATAGATATTGGTTCTTCCTCATGGATATACAGTATGCTAATATGCCAGTTGGATCCCATTTTTTGGTTGAATTGTTAATGTCATGACCTCATTTTACAGCCTTGCCTGACATGTCAATTTTCAACATAAATGAGGGTGGTCAGCAGAACAAGTCATTCAAGGAGACAGCCCTCTATTCTGTCGAATTAGGCATGTGGGAACTGATGTGATGCAAGTGACTGATTAGCCATGGTCGGTATGAGCTCCGGCGTCGGATGACAGCAATAATTATATATATACAGTATATATATATGTATAATGCTTATATATTTTGTCACGCATAGATTAGCCACTGCAGTTACAAAGCTGAGTGAGACTGACACGGGGCGAGTGAGCATCCCTAAATACGAGGTGAGAGAGCACCGTTTGACTGACTGATCAACTGACTGACCTGAATTTGGTCAGTACACAGCACACACTGGTTTCATACAGAGGACAGGATGAGTTAGCCTGGTGCTAGGGTAGCTGCTGGGATGTGTGTATGGTGAAGGTGAACATGCTGAGTCATATAGTATACAATCAGCTTTGGAACACACAGCTTCATGATTACGCAATCAGCTTTGAAACACAAATACATGCATGCGCACACACTGTGGGTGAGTAAGCATTTAGAGATTAGTGTAATACAGAGAAAGACATCATCAGCTTCTCTCTCTCTCTCTCTCTCTCTCTCTCTCCCATCTCATATCTCCATTTATTTACCTCTTCCAGTTCTTGTTGCTGCAGTCATTTTGTCCATGAACAGTGATGGGAATGCATCAGTTGTAGAGGAAGAGAATCAACAACCAAACATGAATTACTCTGTCAACATCATTGAGAAAGAGAAGACAAGTTAGAATGAGGAGAATGTAATATTTTCATTACATGTATTTAATACATGTAATGAAAATATTAGAAAAAAGAATTAAATCAAATGAAAAAGCTACAGATCTGATCACCCTCCATAATAAAAGACATGTGGGGGCTGGCATTGGATGTACTTATAATAATCCCTTCAACAGAAACTATAGAAAAATGTCCACACTCACATAGTATGTCTTCTGACTGTCTTTAATTTGCACAGCAGCGTGTTTCAGCCCTTGGCCTTCCTCAGCATTTCTACTTCTCTAATGGGAATGACCCGTATTTATGAGCAAACAGGGTCCTCAATTATCAATCAAGCAATAACTATGCTTAGATCATAAGAAACATAAGGAAATACAACAATCATCTCATCATCTCTGTCCCTGATGTTGCTCTTGTGTTCAGAAATTCTGGTCTTTAATTCTCTGCTTGTGCGTGTAGTTTTACATGTGATTCTACCCCTGACTTAGATCTTTTTTTGGCTGTGTTTGTGTGTAAAAAGTGATTCCCCTTGATCGTGGCATTACAATTAACACAGCTGGAACTGGGGAAATTACCAGGAGGGAGGGAAATGGTTAGGCCTTGGTGCCACACTTAGCAAAATAAAGGAGGACTCTGAAAAGCACAAGCCACTGTTGGGTTGCTGGACAATATGTGCCAGTGTGTCATAACTAACTTGACTGAGAGACAGCGGAAAAGGTGGTAGCTAACACAGTGGAGTGGTGGTTAAATGCCAAGAGACTGGCTCTATCCTTTTTTCGAAATCCACGGCCTGTCTGTCAAATTCCTCATCAGTGCTGTGATTCGTGTGCAGTGATTCTCTTTAGTCTTCAAGGAATAGTTCACCCAAAAATGAAAATTCTGTCATCATCTACTCACCCTCATGCCAGTTGAAACACAGGTGAAGTTTGTCCATATAACACACAGGGAGGCTGCCAGCACAACTCCATAGCAGCCTTCTCCAAAACAACTGAAGTCAGTGGGGACCAGTTCTTCAGAGTTCCAAAAAGACCTACAGTATATTTACACCATCATTTAGTGCAAATCTTAACTACAGCTGATTGATTTGCAACAAATAATGGTGTATAGGTCTTTCTATTCACAGTGTGATTGTTTGGCTGTTTTTGTTTTGGAACTCTAAAGAACAGGTCCCCATTGACTTCAGTTGTTTTGGAGAAGGCTGCTACCAAGTTGTGCTGGCAACCTCCCTGTGTGTTATATGGACTAACAAATTTCACCTGTGTTTCATTTGGCACGAGGGTGAGTAGATGATGACAGAATTTTCACTTTTGGGTGAACTATTCCTTTAAACGTTGTGCTGGAGCTGGTGAACCCTGATCCCTTTAACAGGACAACCCGTGGTTTGAGTTTGACTGGTACTGTTACATATTCCATTAGTCAACTAGAGGCCAGACAATATCATCCTACCAGGATGACCAGTTAATAGTCTCACCAGCCAACTATTACACTATCAAACTGTTCAACTAACATTATAAGGACTTTTGTTTTTCTACATGCCGTTGTATCCTGTGGAAAGGATGTGGGCTGCAACACTCCTGCCTATTGGCTCCATCCAGTGGTGAAAGTGAGAACTACTGGCGGCTCCGACCTAAGGTTACATAGCTGGGGCTGGTGGAGCTGGTTAGCCATGGATACTGGAATTACTGTTTTTGTGGACTGGAAAGAGACTGAAGTACACCCTAACCCCTAACTGTGAGTTTGTTGGTTCAACAGGTAAGCCGGTTAGCAGCCAAACCAAACAACTAGATAGACAAAAGTTTAAAAGGGGCCAGGCATTCTTTGTTCTGTTCTTTTCCCAATAAAAGCCCTTTCATTAGCAAACGGCATCTTTGGCCTCTCAGGTTTGATTATTGCACAACCACACTGCTCACACTGCTTTTCCTGTTATTTTGGTTACAAATTACATGATTATCTTTTGTTGCCTACAAACCACAAATTACGAAATGCACAACAGCAAATAAATATGTAATTCACATATGTGTCTTAAAATAGTGCCCACATCTGACATTTTGAACACACTGGAGAAAACCTAGAAACTAGATAGATAGTGACATGGGAGAGGAAAAGCAATGGAAGCTGAAAAGAAAGACAATGTGTAGGGGAGCTGCTGGAGCCTGGGATAGAGATGAATGGGCTTTAGACTAATTAGAGGGTTATAATCTGAGCTGAAACAGGATAAGGGAATCAGGGTCAATGAAACCAGACTGGGACACACATGAGGGATCGACAGAGAAAAGGCTGAGATCTAAGGAGGAAGAATGGAGTAGGATGAAGTTTGAAGTTATGGAAAAAGAGGGGGACAGAAGGAAAGGCAGGAAAGGAATGATAGAACAAATGAACAGGAAGAGAGAGGCAGGAATGGCAAACTGACAGAGTAAAATGCTTTTGTGTCCTGACCTTTCTTCTCTCCTGTTTCTCAACGCTGAAGAAGAAGCACTCTGCATGCTGCGGAGAAACAGAGGGACAAGGAAGACGTTTGGTGCAAAGCCGTCCCGCTTGTATTTGTTAGGATTATTAGGGGTCCAAGCACATAGACATCTACTATTTGTCCAAATCTTCACGAACCCTGGTACATCTCATCCATAGAAGAAATGAACCTTATTTACCTCAATTGGTCAGATGCCCGCGCCACAAAATTTACTTTGAAAGCAAACAGCAGAGAAATAATGCTGTTAATACTGTCAATTCTGACATACTGTCTTACTCAATTATGTTCACCCAACATGGGGATTACATTATCTGAATTCAAACAAAACTTATAAAAAACGTAATGTAATAATTTACCATTCACGCAATAATAATTGCTATAATGACAATTTGCAGCTAGTGTAATAATCCTGTTCACGTAATAAATTTCTCATTTATGTAAAAAAAATTACCTGCAGCAACTTTAACACAGCAACTTTCTTCCTGTCAACGTCATAATTATTACATTATTGGGTTTTATTACATTAACAAGAAGGCTGAAATTTCCACTAATATAATTACATCACTAGGACAGTTATTATGTTAACAGGATTGTTCCACTATTAGCTGTAAATTGTTATTACGTTAGTTACGTTAGGAAATTTATCACATTAACAGCTGTAACAATGCACATTGTTTCCATGGTTACAAGAGAGAACATACTTTATGTTGATTGATGCAGTAGCCATAGCAACAAGCAGTTACCTGGGTGTTGTAGCTGTCCAAATGGAGCTGGACGGTGTCCTGGTCGCCTCGGGTGATGCTCTGAATGATCGTCTCCACGTCGGGCACCATGCCTGGAACACAACACACAAATACTGAGTGCAACAGTATAATCCAGTGGTTCTCAACCATGTGCCATCACATGGCACATTCCAACTAAACACTACAGCAACACATTTCACTAACTAGTTCCTCCTCTCCTTCTGGTTGAAGGTGTGTGAATCAGTGAAATCAGCTGCTGTAGTATTTGATTGAAATGAAAACCTGCACTCTTGGGTCATGAGGGCACATTATAGAAAACAAAACTACAAAACTAGAGTACTAAGCAGTAAACATGTCATCTTGCACTGACCTGTTGGTGTTTTAAAGATGAGCGGACACTGATAGCAGCTGTCAGTTTCTCCCTCTCTCTGATAACACAATAGTTGCGTAATCGTATTCCTCCTCTTGCTCCACACCTTCCCTCCCTCTGTCTGTCACTCTCTAAGTCCTGGATTTAAACTTGCCATCACCAACCTGCACTCTATAATGACCCGTAGCAACTGATAATGTAAGAACTGCTGAATAATGTAATAACTGGCCAAAATGTAATGAAATGCTCCTCTAAATTGGTTGAAAATATGATAGAACCCTGTTGATGCAATAAATTCCCAGATAATATATGACATCATTATCACATGTAATGGTGATTATTACTTCATAAGGATTGTAACATAAGCAACATTAACTGTTACTGTAATAATAATATTGTCTAATAATATAATAACTCATAACAGTAGAAGAATGTAACTTAGTATGACATTGTTAGTTAACATTATTATTGCATCAAACATTACAATTCTATTACATTCCTATAACCACCAGCACCAGCTCGAGATGCTCCGCTCTAGCGCAGTTTTATTGGTTTGAAACATGACGACTGCCCACATGGTCACCGCCCTTTTCTAACCAACTGTTCAGCTTTCATTTCTCCAGAGCTCTGTTAGTTGAGACGGAGGCGTGGCTACATTGTTCAGACGGTAATGCGCAACAAAAACTACATGTCCCGGCATCCTTTGCTGGCCGGTTTGTGGGGAAGTAAAATGGCGGCGATTGATGGGATGGGCCTCTTTTTGTGCTTTTAAAACGGGAAAAAAAACACTTGATGCTGTATCCCAAACTTTGATTCTACGTGTTAAACAGAGAGGCCAGTAGCTGGGATATAGAGAGCTTAATTCCACACTGCAGAGCAAAGGACTGAAGGTAACTCATTAGCACACAGCTTGTCTTGCTAGCATTGGCTAACGTTAGCTGGCTAGCAAAATAGCTGCTGTCGGCAAACCCTGGCAGACACCAAGAGAAGCTTTTTTTGTTTGTTTTTTTAAATGTATCCAATACCACGATGAATAGCCGGCCTGCAAATAGTGTACCTAGCTACATAGATGGCTGATTAGCTGGGCAGCAATGTAAGGTCAATGTTAACACAGTGGCTAAGGCAGAGCACTGAGCCAGTAGAAATCTCAAGTTGTCCGTTAGTGACTGGACTCATACCCCTTAGCTGTATTTCCCTGTCAACAATGAGGACATAAAAGGCATAAAACTAGCTCAGTGCAGTTGACATTACTAGTACAAGGCTAGTCTGTCATGGTGTCCTGTTAATGGCTGCTGCTCTCACTTAAATGGACAGAAAGGATGGAGAGGAATCCAGCAGACCTGATATAAAGGCATGGTAGTTACATAAAGGTATGACAAGCTTGTCTCTTAGCCTTTTATATCCAGTTTTATTCATATTTCCATGGCTAAGCCTATCAAAACAGACATAAAATTGTCAGTGTTAATTCTTCACTTCATTTGTTCCCAGTAGGGATGTCTGGGATGTCTTACTTTGATTCTATAAAAGATGATGAGACCACCGCCTTGAAAATGTCAAGTATTCCTTATGTTATGACATCAACACGTTATGTCTAATTTGTTACCCTTATGATGACTACATTTTTTAGATTGAATTAGATGTCATTATGCTATGATAAATCAGGCATGTACAAAACATCTTCTCCCCAAATGTGTTTTTTTCCTTTTTCTTTTGAGTTATTTAGGAAACAATAAATGCATAATAAAAATTATTCAGCTGCCCTATTACAACGCACACTGAATCTACAAAGTATTAGTGGCATCTCCCTGATATTTAGTTGCAAAATCCACATCTCAGTTGTCACGAAGCTTAAAAATCCTTCCTGAGCTTGTCTGCTTCTCTTTGTATAGGCTACATCTCTAGTATAGTTTAAGAACGGAAATCAGTAAGGGATTATGCCTGGAATCATTTATTTTTCTAGGACACCTTGTGCTCAGCTTGCATGCGATCATAACCTTGCACATCTGAAGAGCTAAACTGATGGCGTAGCCGTTTGCTGTTTTTGTTTTGGGTTGAAACTTTCAAGCATGTTGCACTTCTGGCCACACCTCATCTGTGATGGGAAACACCTGCTTTGACATTTGGGGTGTGATTTACTGATTTACTCAAGTAGGCTCTTTAGATAGGCAACACTCACAAACTGGTTTTCCTTTCCTCAAAATTGTGAATTGAACCTTCCAGTTACTGTTTTCCATTTGCCTTATTTTAGGGAGCTTCTGTAACCACAAGGTCAGAACTGTCATTTGACTGTCATAGGTCAAAGATTCATGCCACTCAACTTTGAATTGGCTTGTTTGTGTTTCAGCCGTGACTTGGAGGGGGGACTGACAGGCGAGGTTGGAGCGGAGTATAAACACTTAGTATTTTATCCTCCGTCATCCCACGAAAACAAAAAGGCAGGTAATTCCTACCCGGTTTCCCTTACTTTTGGAGTGGTTTCATTGGTAAAATTCATGTTAAGGGCTCTCGAAGTGTAACTCAACTTTTTATTGACAAAAAAAAAATCCATAATCATAATTGAATCCCACACTGAAGGTTTAAAGGATAATCCCGGCCACGGTGAACGTTGAGACCATTTTCCAGTGTGACCTCTCTCCCTTCTAAAATCTCCTGTGGATTGTTACATGCTATTATCAGAGAAACGGTTATTATTTGACTTATCTCCCTACCTGTAGACGCCATTCGGTTCACTCATTCACGCCAACTTCATGGCAAAAAGTGTAGTAATGGTGTAGTAATGTAATCCATGGAGGAGATGTGTGAGTCTACAAAATTTTTGGCATGCCTTGCCTAATAAAGTATTAAAAAAAATATTGTTTTGTGTAGGGATGGAAGAGTTTAACCGACTACTCATTAAAAATAAAAAATAAATAAAAATATTATTTCATCTTTATAGGTTATATTTATGTAACCTTCAATGAAAAGTTGTGGTTATATATTCATCATAAACAGGATCAAAATGTCAACAATATTTGTCTCTTGGGAGAGGATCACGGTGTAAGCTTCCCACAACGAGCCAATTTCAACATTTTATGCACATTTTCAATCTGTAAATTTAGCAAATATTTTGTAATGCTTACTCATAATTTTTAATTAGACATATGTTGTTATACAAAGTCATGTTTATTAAGCCATGTCAAAGTCATGTAGGCCTATACTGAGTGTATAGGCCTACATTCAGTGTTCTAAACATGTTATAATCAAAATTGAGATTAGCAGTATTTGAGTGTGTAATGTTTGTGTATGTGACTAAACGCAATGAAATAAATCTCCAAGTACATCAGTGGCCTCTTATTTATTTTCTAATTAGTCGGGTAGTCAGTTACATACTTTTCATTTAAATGGCAACATTATTAAACGCAATTCCCATCCCTAGTTCTGTGAATGATCAGTAGTTCCTAATCATAATAAAGAGCTTCTTTCTTAACCGCTACAAGACACATTTCAAAATATAGGTAAAAGTAGGACATCTAAAAAATCCCTCTAGCTAAAATGTGAAGAATAAGACTGTGATGTGAGTACTTTCTGGAGCTGCTCCTTTGACAATGAGAGGATGAATGATGACAAATGATGTGGATGTTTGTGGGGCTATTATTTAATAAATGTTAATCCAAATCAACCAACCAAGATCCCTTGAAAATCACCCTGGGCACTCGTACAGAGTGCACAGAGTTATTAATTGTTAATGGAACAGCTTGATGACACCACAGACTAGTTTTGGCTTCACTACTTCAAGGTGGACTTTCATTGTAAATGTGAATAGAGCATGTTTCCTATCCTTTCTTCTAGGATTCTTCCTGGATTTCTGTCCTCCAGTGTGGCCTTGCCCTACGTCACTCAGCTCCAGGTTACAGGGAGTGTTGGACTGACGCTGGCCTCTGAGCCACCAGTCTCCCTGGCCCATGGACTTGACTCCAGCCCCAGGCTTCAAAAGGAGGCCTGCTGCCTCCTCTTCCCCCCATGGAGTTACAGAAATTGCCAAGAGCCCTCCTCCCTTCTCCCCCTCCTCCTCTCCCTCATCTCCTTCCTCTGATCCTTCTTCACCCTTGTCTACATCGTCTTCTCCCGGTGCCACGGTGATGGGTTACCATAACGATGTGAAAGGCCATGCCCAGGGGGCCGGGGTGGCCAGGGTGTCCTCCACCTCTGCCTCCCTAGCAGCTCCATCTCTCTTCACACCTCCCACCAACACCTCCTCCTCAAATCCCTCCTTCCTCTTCAGGTCTGTCCATCCGGATGTGGACGGACAAAGAGAGAGCGAGGAGAAGGAGATATATGATCCCTTCCATCCTACTGAGGGAGAAAGGGAGGGAAGGGCAGAGGAGGAGGAGGAGGAAGAGGAGGAGGGGGAGAAGTATGACCCCTTTGACCCCACTGGCTCCCCAGCATCAGATGCTGGAGAGGAAAAAGGAATAGAGGAGAGGGGAGACGGGAGTGGCAAGGTGAGAGGGCTGAAGAGGAAGACTGAGAGGAGAGATGATGAGGAGAAAGAGGAAGCCCCCCCAGACTCCACCAACAGCCTCCCTGTCCTCCCAACCCCCCCACCGGCCGCCCAACTCCCCCCGAGGAGGAAACTGGACCGGGACGCCGCCAGAACCGGAGAGCAGAGGGAGAGCGCTGACTCGGACCACTCTGAGATAGAGGAGGGGGAGATAGTCGGGGCTGCTGACAGAGATGGAGGCAATAAGAGAGCTGCTGGAGGAATTCTCCCTTTGACACCCAGTGCCTGTTTCTTTGGTGCGAAGCCGGAGCGGATCCTCCGGGTGCTGGACGGGGATGGTTTTGTGTCGGTGCGGACCGAGGGCGACTGGCCGGTGGACGTGGAGCCCGAGGATGAGCCTGTGGTGGTCGGGGTCGGGGACCTGAGAAGCAAGCTGGTCAGCAGGCGGAAGGAGAGGTATTGCGCCTGCCCTGCCCCTTCCCTCTCTGCTCAGCCCCCACCTCTTCCCTCCCCCCCTCCCTCTTCCCCGCCGTCTTCCCCCGTCCTGCTTCCTGTAGAGCAGGGCAGCAAGAGCCACAAGTCCTCCAAGAGCTCCAAGGACCGGGACCGGCACAAGCGCAAGGACGAGAAAGCTGGGGAGAAGGAGGAGAGACGAAGGAAGAAGAGGAAGGAGAAGGAGGGAAGCCGGGAAAAGAGCAGAGAGAGGGAGCGAGAGCGGAAGACCGAGAGCGAGGCCAAAGGCAGGAGGAGGAGCAGCAGGAGCAACAGCAGGAAGAGGAAGAAGAGACGACACAGCAGCCCGGAGGCCTCGCGATCCCACAACTCTTCAGGAAGGGTTATCCACTCTAGACACTCCTTTTCCAGCCTGTCGGAAGAGCGCCAGCGGGAGAGGGAACGAGACAGGGAGCGAGATAAAAACCGGGACAGAGACAGAGATAGAGAGAGGGACAGGGATAGAGACAGGGAAAGAGAGAGAGACAGGGACAGGGATAAAGACAGAGACCAAAATCGAACCAGCAGCCGAAGGCGAGACGACAGAGATGAAGACTCTAGCCGTAGAAAGAAGGAAAGGGAGAGGGAGGGCAGGCAGCATTCAAGCAGCAGAGAACGGGGTAGTTCAAAGAGGTCCAAAAGAAGCAGGGAAAGGGGGGAGGGTGACGGGGAACGGCAGCACGACCGGGAACGTGAAAGGCGACGGGATGGTCGCCCTGTTGTCCCGCCGTCGATCCAGGACCTCAACGGTTCCGACCTTTTTGCCATCAAACGAACCATCACGGTCACCACCACCACCACAACCACCACTGTACCTGGCTCCCCGACCCTCGCCCTGGCCTCCCCCCGAAGCCCCGCGCAGGACTCCGACAAGCCCCACAAGAGGAAGAAGAAGAGGAAACGGCGCGCATTCGACGAGGCAGAGGACGGCGGAAGTTGTCGCAGCAGATCGCGGTCCCTCTCCCCGCCAAGGTATCACAGCTACGAGTCGGACCGCTACTCGGACAAACTGGAGATAGACATGCTGTCTTTGGACGGCGAGGCTTTGGACTCAGACTATCCCTCTTTGGAGGACACACCGCCTACTGCCCTGCCTCCGGAGCCCCCTGTCCCCAGCCCCAAAACTAAGACCAACCCCAAAACTGGACGACATCACCCCAAAAAGAAATCTCACGCATTAAAGAAAACTGGCCAGTCCGAATCCTCCTCCTCCTCTTCCATTCGAACCAAAAGCAAAGGCCTCTCCTCATTGTCGCCCACCCAGGCTACTTCAGGCTCTGCCCCAATCTCGTCTGCCGTCCCCTCGACCAAACGGGCCCGGAAGTTGGGAAAGGACAAGGAACGCGAAAAAGGCAGCAGAAGAGAGTCGGGTCGCTCTGGCAAGTCCAAGAAGGAGAGTGGCAGCAGCCGCAAAGGCAAGCTGCAGTCCAAAGTGTCGGTACTGGTGCGCGAGGGCGTGAGCAGCACTACAGGGGCTTCAGTCGGCTCGGGCAAGCTGGGCATGGATCTCCTGGGGCCAGGGGGTGCAGGAGGGGGTGCTGGGGGCTCTGTGGTGGGCGGCTCCATTGCAGTAGTCTTTCGCAGGGACAATGAGAGCAGGTCTCCGTTCCTCAAGCCCTGTTCAGAGCCATTGTCACTGGGCGGACGCAGTAAGGATTTGGGCAAGGTGGGCAAACGCAGCAGCCTGGCTGCACCCCCGTCCTCCTCCTTAACCAGTCCTGCGGCATTCAAGTCCAAGAAGGCAAAGCCCAGCTCCACCACGTCGACTTCCTCCTCTGCCTCTTCCCCCTCGTCGTCTCTGGCGACCAAGCGCCGGCGCCGGCCAGGGAAGAAGACGAGGGAGAAAAGCGGAGCTGTGGGGTCGATGGATGGAGACGGTAACCAATCAAAAGCCAGTTCCGAGGGCTGGGGTGGAGCCTCCTCAGAGATTCAGTCAGGGATCGGAGGTGGAAGCAAGTCGCTCAGTCCTCATACTGGTCAAGCTGGCCCTGCACCCTGCTCTTCCTCCTCCTCCTCCTCCTCCTCCTCTTCCTCCACCAGTGCACTCCCACCCTCCTCCTCACCCCCCCACACCCATCCTCCCTCCATGGCCCCCTTGCGGGACACCAGGGAGTCTTCTCCAGACTCTCAGACTGTGGACAGCAGCTGTAAGACTCCAGAGCCCTCCTTCTTGGCTGAAGACTGCCCAACCCAGACCAGCCCCACGTTGCCGCCGTCCAGCCCAGCCAGCCTGTCCACCCCCCAGGGGACTGGCCTCACCATTGTGCTGCCTACACCCAGCGTCAAGCCCCTCCCCCCAGACGATGCACCCAAATCCCTGGCCTCGCCTCCTTGCTCCTCCTCCTCCTCAGGCTGTGGTCTCCCCTCTCTGTCGCTCCCTCCATCTTCATCAGACCCTTCCTCCTCCTCCTCCTCTGTGTCCTCCTCATCTGCTAGTAAGCCTCCTCCTCCTCCCCCACCCCCTCCTGCAGCTCCTGCCCTTCCCTGGAGTCTGCAGACCGGAGTGGACTGCACGGCTGGAGGAGTCCTGGCATGTGAGTTACTTCCATAGATGGACTGAAGTCCGTTATTCTCTTAGGGAGATCACACCTACAGTTTGCTTTCTTTGTTCTGAACCATAATGCAAAAGTTGACTTTGTTGTATTTTTGTATTTGGTTCATTTAGGTTCCCTCTGTCCAGTTACAAGCGAACCAGATCTTGAAAACAAAAGTCACATGGACTTATTTATTGAACAGAGTTTTGGGTAGAGATTTTGATGGCAGGGGTGGGTGGGATGGGGTGTCGTCAAAACAAGTCTGATTCCACTCCCTGTAACTTTAGCTAAGCATCTTTGCTGTAATTTACCTTGTCTTGTCTATTACCTTGCCATATTTCTGGAATATCATGGACTTTTGAGAAGTCTATTCCAGACAGAAATTGAGGGACTTTGCTAAATTATCTAAGGAATTACACTATAGAAACTTCAGTAAATAAACTAAATCAGTTCAGCTCAGATGGAAGTCCCCAGCATCACTTGGATTTGGTAGGAATCATTTTGACAAAGTCACTTAATATAAAAGTATAACAGTCATCTTAGTTATATGAAGCTTGTGCTCTCTTCAGTATGCCGTTTTAGATATTCATATCCTCTTTATGTTATAATAAGGATCTCTAACATTCTTATTCTCAGTGACTGCTCTGCTCTTCAAAATGGAGGAGGCCAATATTGCCAGTAGAGCCAAAGCACAAGAATTCATCCAAGCGACCAGCCAGGTGAGAGGGAGACACTGTGTGCGGGTGTGAGACTGACTGAGTGACTCTCTTGGCTTGTCTTTCTGCTCAGTTTTCATTTTAAATTAATATTCCTGTTTTTTTCATGTGATATTTAGATGGGTCTTAAGAATAATATAAGAGCCAGTGGAAATGGGAATGCATAGTTGGGTTTGTAATTGGTCCCCGTTTTCCACTGTAGAAAGTCTTAAAATCTGTATAATTTTAAAAAAATTTTAAAATTAATTTAAAAAAAAATTGTTTTCAACAATATTATTTTAGACATTATATAGACAGCCTTAAGTTACAATTCCTATAAAAATAAGCACGTAATTTGTGATGAACTGTAACCACTTTGTTGTTTGCTAAATTGACTCACCTGTGATTTGAACTCAGGTCTTTGGCGTGGCATACCTGACATATGATGTACCAACCAAGCTAAACTGAAAGTGATGCACTGTACTGGGTCATAGCATCGTTATAGCTATTGATTTTTATTTTTTTATTTTACATTTTTGAGGCTGGCCAACAGAGTGACTTATACTACCTGCAGATTGCAGCTAAAAATTGAGTGAAAATAAGTCAAATCACTCACCCAAAAGCAAAAAAAACACTCATTACAAACATTATTCTTGCCTGACATTGCTTCATATCAGAAGGAGATAATATTTGAGATAATAGTTTTTCTTTGCACTTGCAACATATTTCTGCTGTACTCTGTGTGCAGGGTCTCAACTGGGTTCTTGCCCCATAGTGGGTGGTCAAGATTGTTAAGAGGGCCCCAAACTTTACTCCCATACAAAGCAATAGGTTGAATTACACTCTCAAATATTTTTAACCATATCCTAACTTATATAGCCTTCCTAGCCTTCTCTTTTAAGCCCTTTACAGTCTCATTAAAGTTTCCTGATGTAGATATTGCCAGGCCTAAATATGTATATTTTTGGGCATGCTTAATCGGAACGTTGTTCAGTTTAATAGTATATGTTTTCTGTGTTCAGGGTCATTTTTTGAAAGGTCATGATATTTATTTTTTGCATGTTTATTGTCAATGCACAGTTTTTACAGTTGGCTATTCCTCTAATATATTGAGATTATGCTGGAGACCTGCTTTTAAGAGGATGAGCAGATCATCAGCGTACAGTAAATATTTAACCTCAGTGTCTAACAGTGTAAAATCAGGTGCTGTTGGCCGGTCCAACTCTTCTGCCGGACCTATTATATAGATGTTCAAAAAGGTTGGATTGACCAATTCTGATAGCACATTTGGTGCTTTGGGTAGACATAGATTTAATGATGTCGTACACTTTACCACCAGTGCCACTCTGTATAACTCTATAAAGCAATCCTTCATGCCATACAGAGTCGAAAGCAAACAGTCTATTTGCCCCCCTGCCATCTGGGAGGCGCTACTCAGGAACAGCGTCTTTCCTAGGTGTTATTTTCCACCTTATTTAAATGTGAGAAACTAAAATGTTTTACTTCGCCTTGTCCTCTGTATTTCCTGCAGATCCTCTCTCAGGCCAATCAGAGCCAGTCCCAGCAGCACGCTCCTTCCTCCTCAGCCTCCTCCTCTTCCTCACAGATCCCTCCCCCTCCATCACTGCCTCCACCTCCCGGCCCGAGCCCCACCCAGTTCATTCTCCATGGCTCCCTACCGTTGGTTGGCTGCACCAAAACCCCGCCCTCGCACCTGCACCCATCCATAGGTGGCGGGTGTGCACAGACCCCACCCCCTCCCTTACCTGTGGGGCTGTCGGGTGCGACTGGCAGCTCTGGTGAAACTGGATGGGATAGTGAGAGCAAAGACCCTGATAAGGTAAAGACCTAGTGGTGTGTTCATAGGGCTTTCTTTATCACCTCAGAGGAAAACTCTCCTGCTTAGTCTCTTTGCTTTTCTAGAGGGTTTTACATAATTTAATGCGTCTGTTTTCCCCCCTACTGCTCAGTACCTGAAGAAGCTCCACACCCAGGAGCGAGCGGTGGAGGAGGTGAAGCTAGCCATCAAGCCCTACTATCAGCGCAAGGACATAAACAAAGACGAATACAAAGACATCCTGAGGAAAGCCGTGCATAAGGTCAGCCGCAGAACACAATCCAGTGACACGCATGCATTGCATAGGCCGACACTGATGAATTGGTTATATCAGTGTGTTATATCAGTGTTTATACCTCAATTCATACTGTGCATATTGTAGGGATGGGATTTGAAGTCATATCAATATTTGAATATTCTATTAAAAAAATTGGGTAACCGGTTAACCAAACTACAAAAAGAAACAAAAAACACTCATAGTGTAGCTTGATGGGCTTCTGTGATCCTCACCTTCACTAAACAAATAATCATTATTGTGACTGTTTTCAATTTATTAGTCAAATAAATTTCTAAATCCAATATATTCAATTTATTCACCATAAAAGAAAAAAAACTCAATCAGTAGAATCAGTGCAGTTGACGGGAAACAAAACCATCCTTATATGAATAGTATTTCACACAAACTGATATTCAATTAAATTAACCGAAGCACAGGACTACCTGGCTAACGTTACCAGTGGGCTTGGATATCAATAGAAATCTACTTGCAGTGTATGGGCACACCTCGCATTACGCATTATGCATAGGCATATAGATTATTACAACAGAACAATGTCTACAAAAATATGTGTAAGATGGAAATATGTCTAAAACATTTCCTGTTAACAACACATAAGCCCACCTACTGCATCGATCTTTAAATTTTTTTTAGATCGGTAGGTCAGGGGAGAGGCGGTTGCCTAAGGTGGCAAATGCTTGGGGGGGGGGGATTTATCACCTCAAATCCACACACATTTTGGAATGTGAGGAAAGAAATAGAAAAGGTAAGGCAGGGCAGGGAAGACAAACATTGTCCTTGTGAAAACAAAAGTAATGTTACACATGTCATAACTCAGTGTTTCCCAACCCAGTCCTCAAGGACCCCTTTTCCTGCAAGTATTGGTTCCAGCTCTACTCTTGCGCACCTGATCCAATTACGGTGTAATGCTGATTGGTAGAGACAGATCTACCTGAACAGAGCAGCATGAAAGTGTGTAGGCCCCAGTGGGATCAGGTGTGCAAGGGTAAATATGGAATAAAAACTTGCAGGACAGGGGGTCCTTGAGGACTGGGTTGGGAACCACTGTCATAACTGACTATCTATGTAAGGCCATGGTTCCTTTTCAAACAGTTGAGAGACAACAGTGTATACAATGTTAATATGTTGGCGGCCTGCTGAGGTAAAGCAGCCCACCAAGTAAATTTGTTTTGCATTCATTTTGGTGCCGTGTTTTCAAACTGTCAAGATTTAACTCTGCCAAGCACCGAATGCGTGTTGGTGAACTACAATGACCAGAATTCATTGCACCTATGAAGCAGCCCATCTATCGCTCCTTCGAGTCGCTGTGTGTCTGTGCCAACGACAAAGTAAATGGAGAGATAGTTTGAAATGACGCCTCATTGCATAATCATATGCAAGAATAATAGTGAGCTAATGTTGCAATGTCATTACCACTTATACTAGGTTGAGAGACATTAGTGCCTGGAAAAAAAAGTCACTGGGCTTGCTAAACGAAACCTCAATAACAATTTCGCCCAAGTAAACTACCAACCTGTGAGAAACACTGAGGACTTAAAAGAATTGATCAAAACACTGGATACAAAAATACTTTGGGACTATGTGTAATATGTCCTAATAGTACAGTTACAGTATACTAAACCCAATAGTTGCCCTTGCAGTTGCCTTACCAGAGTCTTTTATGCCTTAAGCATTTTCATTGAAATTTTAATAAAGATATATACCATTATCGTCCGTGCTTCAAATTCTATATTGACATAAGTTTTAGGACAAACCGCCCAGCCCTAGTTCTTAAAGCGCAGACTGTTGTAAACCGTCAAACTGCAGTGTGATTAAGTAGCAGTAGTATCTGTCTGCTTCTACTGGGATATGAACCCACATATGAACAAAATATTAAGTATGTCCGTTGATTGAGAAAGGCTGTGTACTGTTGTGTCACTGTGTCAGATCTGCCACAGCCGAACTGGGGAGATCAATCCGGTCAAAGTCAGCAACCTGGTCAAGCTGTACGTCCAGCGCTACAAATACTTCCGGAAACACGGACGCAAGATGGACGAGGAAGAGAGGGATGACCGGGAGCCAGGAGCACTGCATTCCTCTGCCTGATGGGCTTTTTTTTAAACACACTCACCCACACCCCACCCCGCTCCCCCACCCACCACACGTGATCTGGGGCAGCGAAGCTGACTGTCTTTCTTTTTATTGTTTTAATATCCCCACACCCCACCCCCCACCCCCCTCCCCTATCCACCACACGTGGTCTGGGGCAGCGAGGCTGACTGTCTTTCTTTTTATTGTTTTAATAGCCCACCTTCTCTATGCTCTCATGTGGTCTTATACAAGTTCCTCCCCTCATCTCTCTGTGGTCTCGCTGTAAATGCATCTCCATGTAGAACAAATGTATCATGTACATGGGAGGTATATTAAAAGCCAACCTGTCAGTGGGGAGATGTGATGCACACTTGCAAACACCGAGATATGTTGTACATACTGTAATTACACTACACCACATTTACCCTCCCCCTCTCCCTCTGTCTCTTTCTCTTCGCGAACAGTATGCAAGCTGAACTTGTCAGTAAGTTGGACGGCTGAATGGATAATGGTTTAAATAGAGATTTGACACTTGACCTCTGTCATTTCTTTGACTCTGAAGTGGTCCCTGTTTTGTGTGCATGTGTGTGAGTGGCTAAGAGGCCAAGAAGGTGGGTACATTTCTTTACAAATTGACTTAATCAGTGAAATATAAAGGTTGCTTGAAAAACTTCTACACATTAGTGTGCTCCTTTCATCTCTTCTATGGTCTGCCTTTGCAGTATGTTGTGATTGGTCTTGCAGATTTACATAGACTACGTCTTTCTCAGTTAGAGTAAAACTTAGTAAATACACTCAGTAAATAACCAACACTGGTATGGTAAGCTTTGGCCTTGGTTACTAAGCAATATACTAATACATTTGTACAGATTTTCAATTTTTTCTGGCATTCATTATTCTATGTGGCACTATGTCAACTCATCTAGTACTCCGAACAGATCAAAACAAATGCCATCAGTTACTTCTCAACTGCTTAGATTGAGTAATGTAATTGACTGAACTTGTCAAACCATTAGGATACCTGTGCCACTTGTTAAAATTTGTTTTTCCAACATCTCTTCAATGCTTTGCACAACAGTAAATTGGTCCACATGTTCTAACTAGAGTTGCAAGTGCTAGACAGACCGGCTAGAACCCCATTTGGCTCCAAGTCAGTCCCAAGGTTGGTTCTGCTAAATGGCGTGTTTGTTGGTACTGGATGCCTGCAGCTATACCACGGACAGGCTGCTTGTGTATATGGCAAATGTCATGCAAGCAAATAGACCATAGTCCCTTTTGTGGGGAATGCAATGGAGTTTGTTAATTTGGAATTAAGATGATGTTTAGCAGCACCTCTAATAGCTTGACTGATAAAATGCATGCAAAGGTAATACAATGGGACATTGTCATTATTCACTTACCAGCCTGGAAGAGCCAGCCAGCGTTGCAAACCATTACAATTTCGCCTATTCAGAAGGGCAATTACAGAGGGTGATTTAGTTAGAAATTTCAGATCATTTAGCCTATGTTAATGGAAAGAAATATGTCAGTATGTGTTGAGTAAGACTGAATTCATATCCATTCTAACTTTACTGTTTGATTAATTTAGTTGCTTCATCTCGGCCATGTAATAAAACATGAGATGAAGCACAGTGGCAGAGGGTGCCAGTTTGTCCAGGCAGGATATTTAGCTATCCAGAGCCACTTGCAATCAACGCAGCAGTAGAACATGCTTCAGTTTCTGCATCACCGACATTACACTCAACCAAAATTAAGGAGTGCAAAGGTTAGGGTCTTGGTGCCTTTACATTATTCCTCTGATCATAGATTGGTTTTGTAAGAGTGGATAGCTAGGAAAAGAAATAACAGCAAAGCAGACGTAGAAGGAATATTTTGAGAATGAGGAGAGGAGAAATCATTCTGTGTCAAGAGGTTGACAGAAGGTACTTATTGAAGAGATGAGAAAGACGTCTAGAGTGGAAGATGGGGGGGGGGGGGGGGGGGGACTGTCGTTCTGAATGGGAATGTCAAAGGTTATACTAATAGGGGGTGCAGGACCATGGTCTGAAGGTATGGGGGTGTAGGACTGGACCATGACCTGGAGGTATGAGGGTGTAGGGTTGGTTATAAAACTTATTTTAAGTCTAGGTAGGGCAGTGCCCTCTGTTAGCCAGCTGTCACTGAAGCTACATATGCAAATATACCTTTATTGATATATAATAGTCATTTTTAAATGTGCAGTAAGTAAGATTTTCACTGTCCCATAGCATAAACTGACCATAATATATCCGCAGGCAGTTGATAGCATTATTGATCAATACCAATGACAACAATTACTTGGCCAAGTGAGTTTTCTGGCTTTCAAAACTCACTTTTGGCCCATGCTCTCCCCATCCATTGGAGTTTCAAGACAATTTCCGACACAGCTACTGGCCTTCAACTGCTCAGCGATGGAGGACGGTTCTTCTAGCGGGTGACCGGCATCACAACACATTTCGTTCTCAAGCCAAAAAAGCAAATGACGAAGCAGTGCTATTATTCCACGATTTAGCATAGTGATATATTACCTCTTCACTAGATGTTTCTGCTGGATCTCTGCTCTAATTGGTTGGCTTACTCCGCTCTATTGTGAAAACGTGATTGTATGTCAGTTACAGGCTACCATAGCTCAAGGGAGCAGGAGGACTGGGCGTGGGGCAGTGCCAGAGACTCATGTAGAACGAGTTAAGTTCTGTTGATGCTGTTGCAATTCCTACTGTTCAATAGAGGGAGATAGATTACTTAATGCCATTTTATGGTGACAGTGCCCTACTATTGTGAATACTCATCAGTGCTCTTAATAGTGATGGTTATGAATTTATTGCTCAGGAAGTTTCCAAAGTCCTTGGGGAGAAGTGATACCTTTATGCTCCAACCTCCAATATCTCAGCTCCAAATCGACACCTGGACTTTGGATTCTCAGCATATGGGATTCAATACCTAGCATTGATTCCTCAGTATACAAATGTAACTTGGCTATAGTGAATAGCTATGGACAAGGCTTTAAGAAACCCTCAACTGTCTAGCCATCGAGCTCAGGATGTTCCCTCTATCCAACCTGCTTGGTGATGTTAAGGATCCATCTAACATAGCCCCAGCTATTGAAGTTGTTGACATCAATTGGACATCCAGGCTCCTTCATCACACCCTTATTTTCTTTGACTATGAACCATACATGTTTTAATACTACAGGCATATGGACTCTTGGTCCCTACTGCCTTTGGTTTCCTTAAATGTTGATAGGGGGAGAAGGAAGGTCGGTAACACTTCATGTGGATAGTCCATGTTGATACTCAACTCATCAGGTGACAAAAAGTAGATGTTCAAAAAAGGTGTTGTTTGCCTATTTGGTGCATCGCCTGTAATTGCATGTAACCCTAACCCTGAACCAATTTTTCAACCTAAACCCTAACCTGACTCTATTTCTAACATTACCCTAAAATTAACCCTAGCCCAGACATTCAATGTCTATACACTACTTTATATATGAGTATCACTTAAAACATTTTAGTGACACATTATATTCACTTGATAGGAAGTGGCATATCAACACTGGACTATCCAAATCAAGTGTGACCAGAAGGTCATGATTGTCAACCAAGATGTCATGATGATGACAATGATGATTTGTCTTATGCTGCATGCCTGGAACTCATTGATACCTTGCATTGGTGACTGATTGACTGTTATTTGTTGTGGTTCTTCAGTCTCAGTCATGTAATGTTTTAATACTTGCTTCAAAGCCAATTGCTCATTGGGACAAATAAAGAAAGTTGAAATGTGAGAAAACAGTTGGCAAACATACTTCTATACCCCCTTGTCTGATGTACCTGGCTTTATTGTTGACTTCTCCCCACCCTGTGCACCCTCTCTGGGTCACATTAATAAGTGGGAGTCAGCGCTCAAATGTGATTCTGAAATGATGTGGGACTTGGAGAAAGAGGCTCTTTGTGAGAAGTACCCCTTTGCTCTCTTGTCACATACCTATATTCTTCTAGAACACCATGATAAATGGCAGCTAGTGGCCTGAGTGGATGCATGAGCTGATGCAGCTCCTGCTAAACTTGGAGAAGGATGATGAGAATCAAGACCAGTTGATAACCGAGGAGGAAATAATTAGCTCTGTGCATGCATTGATCCCAAAGGCAAAGGCACTACCAGTGTATTGTATAAGGATTGAAAACAGGGGTGGCTCCATCTTGATCAAATCTTCCCATCCTCTTAAAGTCTGCTGTGTCAGGTTGTTGATATTGATATTAAAGGAATGCATTAATGCATTTCTTACCGTCAACAAATCCTATGAAAATAACAAAATCAGCAATGAATTTGTTTTGCTAACACGTCTCGTTCATGTAGCCGATGCCCAATAAAGCCATGTCCCAGCAACCATAGAACTCCATTGTATTACAAAAACTATTAAAAACACGTCAGTGCCATGCTGCTGCTCTGGCAGCATATTTCATCATCATGATGCACCGGGCCAGCCGATATTTTCCTCAAACAACTTAATAAGCGATAAGCCGACCGTAAACACATTTTCAATAGCACCCAAAATAGTCCCCGTCATAATGAAGAATTTGTTCCCATTTGAATTTGATTTGGTAATAGCCTGACTTTTCATGGTAACAGTTAGCGATGTTTAAAATTGAAACTATGTCTTTGTGAGCTGTATTTAAAGATTTAGCTTACAATTGGAGCCAATGACTTCTGGTTTCAAGGCTAAAAACGGTACGTGGGAAGTCAGAAAGTAACGGGAGTAGAGCAAACGCATTGTTGATCTTGTTATTTTCATAGGATTTGTTGACAGTAAGAAATGTATTTAAAAACACCAGTATCCTTTAAGGCTCCAAGAGGCTGAGATCCAGACTCTATCCAACCTTTCTTCTTCCAGATTATCAGTGAGCTGTTGAGGTTTTTTTTGTCTTATATAGACCACAGTATGACATTTGTGGATTTCACAATTCAAAGCCCACATTGTCATATAACTTAAAGAAATGCATGGCTGATTTCCAAAATGAAATGAAAGCATTTTCTTTTATTTCATAGCTTTTTTTATTTCATAGTTTTTATTTCATAGTTATTTCATACACGTCAGTGTCAAAGCACATTCTCAGGTAAGATACCTAGCATGCATAATGCAGCATCTTTAATTAAAGACAGGTTGAGTACCTTATTTACAAGGGTAATTATTTTCCTTAACCCTCTTGCAGTCATAGGCTACAGCATATCATCACTGTCCATAGGCCTAGGCTATCTCCAAAAACCCTTTTTCTGTAGGAACAGGAAAAAACACTCCTGCTTTTAAACTAATGTATAAAAGATATCCAAACATTGTATTTTAGATACATTTCAACTCACATATTGAAAATTGTCACAACAAAATCAGTATTTTGCAATTACATTGTTAAAATGGACCTACTTGATTTTTTGATACCTCTTTTTCAAGTCCCTTTTAACTAAGGATGTATGAATGTTTGACGTGTAGTCTAGGGAAGACCGTGGATGGTTGTAACATGGGGTAAGTTGTAACAGCACCTGTTCCACCAATCAGGGATAAGCTGGAGTCATGTGATCACTAGTGTACACACCCACTTCATGGCTGTGTAAGCAAAGCTACAGATTTTATAGCCAAAAAACGAAAAAAGAAAGTAATTTTTTGGACCAAGTTTATATTCTGATTAGCACTGATAGTAATGAAGTTAAAATGATAGAACTTGTATTAGATTAAACAGTAGTCTTTCAAATAAAATGTAACACATTCCATCCATGCTAATCACTGGTTTAACTAATTACAGACAACTGACAAAACCTAACCGTGCCCCTGATTAACCTGCTGCACATGTGACACCCGTTGTTATTGGTGGATAAGATAGCACTTTATTGATCCCCTGGGAATTTCAGGATAAGCATGTTTACTCAGCATCACCCAGGACTTGAACTCAACTTGACTTGAACCTTTGATACCAAGGGCAAGTCATGAACTTGTTGAGCTATTTGAGGAGGAGACAATCTTACACCACTTTCTGAGATGAGCGTTTTCAGGAGCTTTGAAATTTGAATGGGGGAATGAGGCCACTGGTCAACTTTAAAAATCAATCAACAGAGAAGGAAAATCATAAATATCTTGACGCCATACATGTATTACATTAACTACAATACTAGCAAATTAGCATGCCCTGCCCTCTACTGGGCTAAATTCATTTTGAGGTTCTCGTCTGAAATGAATGACTCCCCAAAAAGACTCGAACTTCCCAGCACTAGAAATTAACCTTGAGATATGATGCCCACAGTGTGAACATAGGGTGACGAGTTTATAATGATCACATACCAAAGGGCAAATCTGTTTCTTGTGTATTGAAAAAACTGCAGTCCAGTCTTCATACGCATCACACATCAATGAAATACTCCACCTCACCAGCGGATTAAATAAGAATGGAAACATTACATTTCAAAGTACAGACATGGACTTTGGAGGGGCAGATTCCGGTGAGGAGAGTGATTAAGTTAAATAGGAAGATGTGACAAGAAGCCTGGCTCTAACATTTTAGCAGCTTTACATGTCAATTTTGGAATGACATAAATGTGTAGTACAGTTTTTGGAGATGTCCCACTGGGAAACCTGTTCTTTTTGGTGTGTTTCCTCTTCTCTTACTTTTGTTTCTACTTGAGCATATTTTTAGTGGAGCTGAATGGTTCCTTGACATCCTTATAGAAAACACAATTAGCACTTGCAGTCAATTTTCAACATAATCCTAATAAGTACTGGAGGATCAAGATATTTCAATTTCAATGTTTATTACTTGACAAACTGAATTTCCAACGTGCTTAACCTCCACAACAGCAGATGGCGATACTGAACTAGCAACAACGGCCAGAGTGTGGTGCAGCCATATGATATTTATTGCCCATTTTGGTAAACTTGAGCAGGCTGTGTGCATTTTACTGACATCACCTTTGGTATTGAAGTGCGCATTTTTCAAACACTTACCTCTTGCTGCCACTTGGGGCTGCCAAAATGCAAAAACTTCATAGCACCGTTTACAAAAAAGTGTGGAAACAAACAACTTTGGCTCACCGTCATGTGAAAATGCTATGACACTTAACTTGTTGGTAGGGCACTAGGGACAATACTAATGCAGTTTGGGAATTACAAAGTCCCACTGTTCCATATCTCGGCATGATAGATTGGCATGTTGCATAACGTCTGCCTTCCTTATGTTATAGCAGGCAGACATGGCAGGATGTGGGTTTCCTGAGTTGTCCGAATGCTGCCTTACTGTTTCCTGTACTGTCTCCTTAATCTCCCTGGCCCCTGGGAGGCTGACACACACTCTCACACTGACACACACTCTCACACTCACACACACACACACAGAGTCAAGGGTTTATTGCTGGTTCAAACATCATTACAGTCTATGCAGAGTAACACAGGAGGTAACTTCCGCCAGAGCAAAAGAATGCAAAGCAAGACAACAATGTTCCTTTTCACTTCAAATTTACAATTAATACCATGGACACAGCAGTTTTACAGTATTTACTTATATATATACTTATATAACTGGGGAGCAGGGGTACTTGTGTTTGGAGGTTTAAATGACAGGATGTTGTGCTTTGCTATGGCTCATAGGAGACAAATCTTGCCTGAGATTAGAGGGTTGACTTGGAAAGATGACTGGAATTGTTTGAATGCAAACCAGTACATGCTGTGGTGCGTACGTGTTGAGGAAAGCTGAGAGAACACCACTGTGTGTATGTCTATGTGTGAGAACGTCTGAATCTGTGTGTGTGTGTCTTTGTTTCCTTGATGAGCGTATTCATGGGAAAAATAGGGCTGTAATTTCCGGAGTTGCACAGAGGGGAGGGTCTGTTGTATTTGTTCTCTGACTTCCTTGTGTTCAGGAAACGACAAGACAGCAGTATCCCTGAGGGACGACAGGCCTGCTCTGAGCCCTAACTCTCCACTTTAATCATCTGGACGTTATCTCGATATATGGAAGCATACAAAATCTATTGGTTTATGTATGTGCAATGAAGTCTAGTATTGTAATCAATCAGGGAAAGGAAAGAAAGTTTTTTTACAACACATTTTTTACTAACCCACTTGTTTTTCTATCTGAGAAAACAGAAAATATCTTATAGATGAAAGATGTGACTGCACATGTATCAGGGTTGGGGTCAGTACACTTTCAATGAACTACATTTAAAATATTATTCTAAACTGCATCTCAAAGTAATGATTCATTCCTACTAAATACTTGATAGATTGGATATGAGAGCCTACACTATGTTGCATTCATCTTGAAAGATTTTTTTGCCAGGTTATCTCACAATAAAAAGATCTTTTTTCATAATTATGTGATATTTTCTCCTCACAAGGCTGAAGTTGGTTTTCAGATTTCTATGGGTGAAATTAATGCACGGAGCAAACATTTGCACTTCATTATGAACTGCAGCACATCCAACATCAGTTTCCTATAGACATCATGGTTATGAAATAAAACAACTGAATGGCGACTGATCTCTATAAAAATGTATGTGTATTATGAATGTAAACGTGCCATAAACTTGAACAAAGAACATGTGAACAAAGAAGAAGAGAGAGGTGGAGGATTGGAGATTGGTGCAGCCTTCACAGTGACACATATGGATTCATTTTTGCCTGCATTCTACATAGCTTATTTTCTTTCTCCTTTCCCTAGTCCATGCCTTGAGTGATCCTATTCTCACAGGATACTTGTTAACCCATATGAGGAAGATGGGCGGAACAAGGCATTTTGTTTGCTCCAATCACATTCAAGTACATGAGGTAATTCAACTCATCTGTTTTCAATGAATTACCCAAGTGATCTGGGGCGTACTCAGCAACATTCTGAAAATCCTCTCAGAGAGCTCTTAGCTTAGCCTAAAACTTCCTAGCAAGGAGTCCTAGCTTAGGAGTGATTTAGGAAAGTTCTCAGAGCAACTCAGAGTAAGGAATGGACAAGAACTGTTATCTTAGTGAGGAGGTGTGGTTGACCCCGTTTCTAGGTATGATGCTGTCTTTTAGATGCTGTCATTGGTCCATCAGGAAAAATCTCAGCACGCCTCTTTTAGTCATTCAGAATGCACACACAGAAATTGATTGACACACAATTTACTCTATTTTAAAGTTTACTTATAATGTCAAAAATGAAAAGAAAGAAAAGAAGAAAAGATCTTGGTAAATCTTGGTCAAAGATCTTGGTACTAAATTGGTACTAAATCACAACAGAGGATGTCCCACCCACTGCACCAGCTATTCAGAAATGTCCCATAGACATGCTGTTTGGTTCATGTAGTGCTGGGCAGACCGAGTCTTTTTGGTGAATCATTCATTTCGAGCCAGTACTTCAAAATCAGTCAAAATTGAGTTTTTCAGGTTTTCAAGTTTTTTCCTTAGATTGAGCAATTGGTCTTCAAGTCATGCAAAGTTTTATTTTTAACAGTTATAATTTTACTGGTTCTGTTGTCTATTTTATATGTTGAGAGAAACACTATAATAGTACTTTTGTAATTGTTATGTGTGTTTGTAATTTAGAAAATATTTTGCAAACTACAAAAGTACACTTTTATTTAGGATTATTTTCAATATTGAATAAAAATTAAAAGATTAGTTACACCAATATGCAAAACAAATAACTACCAACTAAGCTGAAAACTGCAGCTGTGAGCCTCACCACACACAGCAGACACAGTATCTGCAAGCTATCCGAAACAAGGAGAATCTTGAGTGTTCAATACAACTGCCATGTTGAGTTGAGTTCCAGTTTTCTGTATGTAAATGTATGAGTCGTTCAACTAAGTGGTATGTGAGCCCAGAGGGGAAAACCACAAGAAATGAGGAGGAGATGCAAGGAGGAGACTCACAGTATCTCCTTCCCCTCCACGGATGACAGCTGTTTTATCCACAAAGTTAACATTGATGTTTAATTCATCTCTGTCCGCCCCTAATGAGCCTTGTCTTCCTGATGGAGGCAGAACACCAAAAAGAAATGTCTTAAGCTGATGTGTGTCTGTGCTTTGTTGTCCAACTTGATACTTTTTTTGCGACTTGGGTTAGGCAATGATGTTTGTTTTACATCTCACTTGTAATGAACCAAAGTTTGCAAAATCCATACCCTCGAATTCGTAATCAGTGTCCTGGACAAATCAGCTGAGCTGAGTGTGATATTACAGGGGGGCTCTCTGTCATGAACTGGCATTAATCAGGTGACACCCTGTATACATGGATGTCCCCCCCAAAAAATGTCTACCAGGTGACCCCTGGGAGGCCCCGTAGTTTTCAGCTCTAGCATCCATCTCTGAACAGAACTGTATGGAAGCCCATTCCCGCCACTCAATAAAATAAAAAACGACTAAATTCTGACTTTTTCTCCTCACAATTCTGACTTTTTTTCCCCTCACAATTCTGACTATTTCTCGGAATTCTGACTTTTTTTTCCTCGCAAAAAAAGTCAGAATTCCGAGATATAAAGTCAGAATTGTGAGAAATAAAGTCAGAATTGTGAGATAAAAAGTCAGAATTCTGAGAAAGAAAACTCACAATTTAGTCGTTTTTTATTTTATTGAGTGGCAGGAATGGGCTTTCATAGCGTGGTGATGACGCGGCAAAAAGGCCACGCCTGGAAAGTGTGGTACAAGTGCGATTCAATAGGAGCAAAACAGTAAATTGACATTTTCTGTGGTTCTAATAATTCATGTGAAATGTATGTATGTAAATAATTTGACGTTACCTTTTCACGGTTGTCAAACAACAGCAGGATCATTAAAACATTTTTTCTTTAAGTCTCAAAATGTTAACATGACTCCTCTTGAACAGAAGTTTGTATGGAAGTTTGCTAGCTTGTTAGCATTTTGTGACATTTTAATGATAATGCAGTTCTTTGATGACTGTGAAAAGGTAACAACAATTATTTACACCATATACATTTCACATAAATTATCAGAACACAGGAAAAGCAACCACAGAAAATGTTGATTTTTTGTTTTGCCCATAGAGATAGAGTGGGCATATCACTTGCGCCACATTTTGTGGGCGTGGCCCACAACGTCATGCTATCCACCTCTTAATTCCAGCAGGAGGCCTTAATGGCATGTCAGCACTTACTGCATAATATGCACATCATAAATTGATGGTTCATATTGATGTCAGATTTTCCTGTTACCAATTTGATCTGACAAAACCTTTAAAGCAGTGGTTCTCAACGTGGGGTCCGGGGACCACCAGGGGTCCTTGAGGGGGTTCCAGGAGGTCCCCAGCAAATTGATGAATTGTTAAACTTCAGCATAATTTCATTTACAAGAAATTAACACAATTACAGAATGTAGAAGAATGACTGTTTTGATCATAGTTTCACTGTGATCTCTCTACCTTCAATACAGATAGTCATGGAATTCCGGACAAAATCATATCTGACAATAGAAATATTCTCAGATTTGGGTCCAAGAGACAAAATCTCATCAAATGGGGGTCTGTGGCTTTAATGTGGACAAGATCAGGGGTCCTTGACATGAAAAAGGTTGAGAATCACTGCTTTAAAAGTATTGAAAGTTGAGCAGTGTCTATAGGTGTAGTGGAGGCTGTGGGCGGAGCTGCAGGATGGAGATCCGACCTGCTGCTTTCTGCTCCGGACTAAACTCTAGCAGAGCAGGAGCGATGAAGGCTCCGGAGACAGAGACGGACGGAGGAGGTGGAAAAGTAGGAGCTAAAAAGTCGGAGAAGGATCAGGTATGTGTGCTGAATTGTAAATATCTGTAGATAGCAGAGCTGCGGGCGCAGGTTGACTTGGCTGTGAGTTGATCCATATTTTATCCGTGATAACTGAAGTGACTGGCTGATTTGTGATTAAAGTTAGTTTTGAGTGCTAAATAATAGATGTAACATAACCACATAGGCCTACTGTTATTGCCGGGACTAAGTCCGTCTGATCTAGGTGTAACTGTGGCTTTATAATGTAGGGCTTTTATCTGGAGTGCATGAAACTACTGTTTGCGCGAGTTGAGACTTGAAAGTGCGAAATGCCTCAGGCTGTCACTGTTGGCAAGTCTGAGTGATCCGACCTTATTTAATCAGGCTTTAGTGTGATTATGTAATATCTTTGAAGTCTTTCTCTCACCCTTAGAACAAACAGAAAGAGCTGGTTATTATTGGCTACAAAACAATATCTCACTCATTTAGCCTATTTTCTGTTTCAATTTTAGAAATGTATTTTCCTTATGATTTTTCATCGGCTATCTAAGGAAGATGATCGATTGTATTTTAGGAAAGAAATAGTTCAAAATGACGCACAATTTGATCTTCCTTCTGTTTGCTGATGATCGATTTAATCAAATATGACAAATAAGATTTTACATCAATACTAAATGGAAAACTGTGAGAACAGGCCTAAATAAGAGTAAGACTGGTCCACCACTCTTAACTGAAATGTCTTTAAGGCTATATCGGCAGAATGATAGAATGAAGCATTCTATAGTGTTTTTTTTTGTTTTTTTTTATATACATGGGCTATATATATTTATTAATTGCAAAGAAAATGTACAAAACTATGTAGGGAAAGAGCAAACCAAAATGCAACAAAATATCAACCAACAATGGTGGATATGTAGCTGTAACACAAATGAACAAGAAAATAATAACAAATGTGCACAATCAAAATATTCGATATAAGAATCACATAAGCACAAGGTAAGAGAAATTAAAATAGCAAGGACTGGGACATGGACATATACATTTTTTGGCCTTTCTATTCATTTTTTTTCATATGTTTCAGTGATTTTAAAGTAATTGGCAAACTGGGTCTTTTCCTGCTTCAGCCGTGTTTTTCATTTTCTTGTCATGTTGTAGAAAGTTGTGGCTCTCTAATGAAGATGCCGTGTCTCTCTTGTTATTGTGAAAACAGTGTGACCCAAGCTGACAGGACCAAACCAGGTTGGACTCATAATCCCTTCACAAGCCGCAAACCATAAATAGTAGAAGGGCATTTCATGAAATTAAATGTCACAGGCTCTGAAACAGTGGCTGCAGATTGATTGATTGATTGATCTTAGTCTTATTAATTGTGTGCTGAATTTCAGGTTAACAAATTATCATCGGGATACCAATGGACCATGTGAAGGTCTACTATGAAAAGCACAGAATCTGTTTGATCTTGTCCACTTACTTGTCTCTTGGCTTGTTCGGGTTGTTAGAGTGGAGAACTGAAGTATTTGCACTGGTGTTAAAGATTAGATATGGTACCCAAACACAGACACACACACTCTTCTTTCTTTCTTGTTCGTCCATCATAGTTGATGATGACCATGGCACGTCTCATTTAGTTGGGTTTTGGTGAGTGCGCAGATGGCTGAACAAACCAATCTGAGCCCGGAATTCTCTGTGGCACACTGGACAGGTCAGGGAGGATGTAGAGCTCTGAGGTGCAGCCACAAGTCCTTCCTTGGCAGATTTGCGCTGCTGCCTCTTCAACATAGCTGATTAGATATGGTACCCAAACACAGACACACACACACACACACACACACACACACACACACACACACACACACACACACACACACACAGTCTTACTTATGTCACTTTTGGGGTATTTACATAGACTTACATTCATTTCCTGGAGACTTACCCTAACCCTAACCGTAACCATAACCATAACCACTACTTGCCTAAACCTAACCCTAACCCTAACCCTAACCTTAACCTAACCCTAACCTTAACCACTGACCCAAAAATTTTTGGTTCAGTGGCTTTTTACCAATTGGGGACACGGTTTTTGTCCCCAATTGCACAAACTGTCCCCAATCAACTGGTCTTAAGTCTGGTGTGTGTCCCTGAAAGTGACTTAAGTCATACCCACACACACACACACACACACACACACTCACAGGTATGCATGTATGCACACGCTCAAAGGTATGCACAGTTACACACACACACACAGCTAGGCCAAGAGGCCTAGCTGTGTGTGTGTGTGACTCCCCTACCTGCTGGGTAAGATGAGCCAGTTTGTACTCAAATTGTTATCTTGGCAAGGAAAAATGAGACACAAATGCTTCCACCCATATTTCAGGATGTTGACTTTCAAATTAACTGGTAAGAATGCAGCTAAATGAAAGAAGAATGAAAATACAACTTAAAAAAAAAAAGTGATCCCTTGGCTCAATTTGCCCCAGGGTGGGGGTAAGTTGATCCCACACACAGCTAGGCCAAGAGCAGGTTGGCCTACTTCTTCATTGCACTTTTACAATAGCCGATCTATCTTATGTACCTTTCTTTACCCTACGGTTTAGTTTCCGATTTGCCCCATACATTTTATTTTGCAAACTAAAGGAAAAATCCACCTTATATTTTTTTTAGTGGTGTATTCTTCTTATTCTCATGGATAATTGGCCAAATGTAGACATCAGGTTGAGACATTTCCAATGTGGCTACAGTGGAGATGGAAAGCAGAATATTTTTCAGTCATCTAAAACATCATTGGTAAACAAAAGGTTTTTTTGCACCGACGTTTAAGAATCATACAGGGAGAAATCCATCGTAGAAGAGGCAGACCAATTAAATAAACCAAAGTTATTAAGTTAGCCTCAATAGACCAGAATGCAATGTTGGCACAAGACATGTGCTTTAGTAAGGTGTGCAGGTCATTCTGGGAAACGTTGAAAACTGCTAACTGAAGTAGAAGTAGATGAGGCAGGTTGAAGGAAAGTAGGTACACCAGAAAAGTAAATTACATCACAACTCCTGGAATACATTGAACATGACATACTGATTGAATAGTGGGAGAGGATCCAAAGGGGAGTTTTCCTCTAGTGTGTGAACATGACACTAATAACAAAGAAGCATACGGTTGTCAATAGCTAGACAGGTTTAACCGGTAGCCTCAATGTAGGAGCCTCAAGATTATCTTGCAGCTTGTTCTTGTAGTGACAAGTTTTTATGCATTAAGAAAGGAAGGGCGCTCTGTAGTATGTTATTAATACACATGGTTGTTGTGCAAACAAAATTAACTTATGTGAGCAAGCATGTGATTATGATGTCATGATGGTGGATTTTCTTCTCCTCGAACAGCGTCGACAACCCTCCCTCATGCACAACTTGACTCCATCTTCTTGCATTCCTAACATTTCTCTCTCCTTCTCTCTCTCCTTCTCTTTCTGTCTTTCATTTGCCTGCCCGCCACCTTATGTCACCTACCTCCTTGTTTAATCTCAAACAGCTGATACCTCCCTCCCCTCTCCTTCCATCTCCTTCTCCCTCTTCTGATTTCTCTATCCTCTCTCTGTTTCACTGTCTTGTGATCATGATCTCACATTCCTCGCTTTAATAATGTGAAGGCAGCGCATGCATGCATGCACACGCACACACACACACACAAATGCACACACACAAAAGGCATTTCCATCACCAACCTGGTTCTCATTTAATGCCTCAGAGGTAAACTCTATATCAGTGTACCAGCTGTATTGCTGTGTTCACCTCTTTTCTAAAGCTTGTTGTCAAATTCCACTCCGGAAGCTTCTCCGGGTCCATTCAGTAGCTTTTAATTTTTTTTAAAAGTAGCTTGTCTCCTCCCTTGCTGTTTAAAAGTGGCCCTCTCCCCCTCCCATTCCTGAAAAAAATCTTGTAATGGTGGAATCGATGAAGCAAGCGAGTAAACATGTTAAACTACTAAACTTGCTACCTACCTCTTCACTTGTGACTTTACTGCAGTAGAAACCTAGGGGCATACTGCCTAGGGGCAGTCTTTGAAAACTATGATAAACGTTGTTTTGCAAAACACGACGCTCACAGCATAATCATACCGGCGTCAGTATGTTATCTTGAACAAATTGTAAAAAACCAAGCTTTCTGTCAATAGTTGTGTTCTATTTGGATAGGAATTTTTTTTTCTCAAAGATGCACTACCTTCTAACCTGGTGCGTCTACAAGAAGAAGAATCCAAAAATAACTGCTGTAGGAGGGGGCATCCTGGTGTTACCGGATGGGCGGAGCAGGCGGCTAGCGAAGTTCTGGTTTCTACTAATAGGGATCATGACGGGAAACATGTTATTTGGGCCCAGGGTTCAAAATACCGAACTATTCCTGTAACTTAAACTTTACTGTTGGCTAACCCATTCACATGACCGACATGTTAAAAACATATATAGTCCCAAAATTCACAATTTTAAAATTCTTTTGCAATTAGGTAGTTGGCTAAAGAAATATTACTGGGAAAATTAATAGTTACCACCTCCCCCCCTCCCAGATATTGCTAAATATTCTATATTTCACATACAGTGGTAGCCAACATAGGCCGCCCATCATGAACCCTGCAACTGTCCTCCATTGGTTTTGCAGCGCCCACTGCAACCTGGTTATAAAGTGGAACTAACTAGGAATATTATAATATAAACTATCTCTCAAATGACTGGTTGCACGATCTGTCTTGTGACTGCTGAATAGAGAACAACATTTGAACTTTTCAAACAGTTTCTGGGGCAGAGCAGCAGTTGGCAGTAAAAAGTGTGACTTCTGTGATGGTTATATTTATTATTTACTCTAAAGTGGTTAGGGTTAGGTTTAGGTTTATGGGTTAGGGTTAGTGGAGTGGGATGAAACTGGTGCTTCTGTGAGGCTACATTGATCATGCAGCATGACTTTGGTTCTTCGATGATTTAACCTTTATCCAGGGAAGCAACATGTGGAACCTCAAACACACTCTATTGAGCAGCTCCAGTGGTGTTAAGTGCCTTGCTCAAAAGACACTCTGTGTGTGTGTGTGTGTGTGTGTGTGTTGGAGAGGAGGGGGGGTTGTTGCTTGTAGACTGTACTGTGTATGGTAAAGACTGCTGATACATGGAGCTGATCTAGGATTCCTACTCTGAATTACCTCTGAATTAGGTTCTCCAGAGAAAAGCCTGGCAGCCTAGATTTCCTCAGACACTAAGGACTTGTTTCTTCCCTAGCTGTAGCTCTCTGTATAAGCAGGGCAGATCAGCTGAACACAAAGATAGACATGTCTCTAAATGCTGCTTATCGTGCTAACATTGTGCCACTCTTCCTGCTCACAGAGCTGGATCCCCAAGATCATCAAGAAGCGAGTGTGCACCACTTTTGTAGAAGACTGTTTCAGGTAAGCCCTCCTCCTTGATCCTTTAACCATCAGTACAGCTGAAATGCAAAAATGCTTGATTCATGAAGCGAAAGTCACAAGGAAACTGCATTGTGATGGTGTCTTCTGTCATTTCATGTATTTCCGGTTAGTACAGGATGTTGGGGTGGGACATAATGCAGGGAGGGATTGTTCAAAAGTAGGACCATAACAAACATGGAGAGTGAAAGCATTGCATACTCTGTGAAGTTGGGGAAGCAATCCACTGTGAAATGCTTTGTGCATCATCTTGAACTGTCACAAATTCCATATTCTTCCAAAAGAGTAAATTCCAGCCACTGGAATGCAACCATGATATTTTGGGAAAAGGAAACACATTTTTTGGGGGGGGGCAACACCCACATCACTGCACCATGTTTCCATTCGTGTCACTTTGAAAGTTGTGAAATTGCATTCTTTTATGTAAAGGGGGAGGGGGGTGCGGTAATATGTACACCTATAGTACGTCAACCACTAAAGTACACAATGTTCCATGTTACATTTTTTTTTTTACATTTATTGTTAAATAGGTGTACGTTATGATATAGAGAACCAGCTAACAAGGTGAAAAAAAGCATTCTTCATTTCATTGTGACTTTAAGCCTTCATTTCAGAGTAGAGTAGAGAATGTACAGAATTTGGACCCTTTACCATAGGGTGTGGGTTACATAATTGCTCTGTTTGTGTGTTTGTCTGTCGGTTTGTCTGTGGTCTGTCAGTAATGGAGCGCTGTGTCAGTGTGGTGGTGTGCGGGAGATGCATGGCTCTGTGGCGACAGGGGACTATTTTGGAGCAGCCATCGTCAGCCAGTGGGACAGCAGCCAGCACTCCTCAGAGTCTCCCACCGACGCCTTCGGAGAGCTGGAGTTCGCCGGCGCTGGACGCAGGCACAGCCATGTGGGTGGCATGGCCCAACACACACACACACACACGTAGCCATAGATGCACAATGTCTGGGTTGTTTGAGCAGTGAGTGTGGGTGGCGGTAATGCATTTTTTAAGTTGTTTACCAACCGCTGTTAAATAAAACTAAAGAAGAAGAGGTAGAGCAGTGAGTGTGCTGTCGGGAGTGTTCGGCTTGTTGACTCCTCGCCGGACTGCGTTCGGCTACTCTTGTCTATCCAGGCAAGCAGGAAGTCATCTCAAACGAACCTAGAGTCATAGATGCACAGTTCAGCAGTATTGCAGAGAGGAGGATCCTGGTTCAGTGTGTCGTCTGTACACATTGCCATGCCTCCTAACGGCCACTAGTGGTCAGATAGGCGTGAGTGAGTGAGTAAGTGAGTGAGTGCGTGTGTGAGATACTTTACAGGTCCATGCTTTTTAGATGCTTTGCAGAAATTGGCTAAGTGAAAACAAGCTATCTCTTCATCTTGGTAAAACAGATGCCGTTCTATTTGGTTCCAGAGGTAAATTAAAGAAGTCTACAGGTTTTAGAGGCATGGGTGGTAATGCCACCTTAGCAGAGAAATCCACAGTTAATTACGTAGGATGTATAATGGATAATCATTTATCTGGAGAAGACATGGGTTTAAAGGTAGTTAAAAAGTTTAGCCATAGGATTCGTTTTTTGGCCAGAATCGCTAAATTTGGAGACGTTCAAGCAATAAAAACGATCGCAGGGACTTGAATCCTGTGTCATTTTGATTATGCCTGCTGCTCTTGGTTTGATGGCATACAGAAGTCAATCAAAAATGTGAGTGTGTCGATTGGCTCAAGGTACAGGACAGGGTGGACCAGATTAAACTGTGCATTATACAGAAGACTGTTCGGAGAGAAGTGCCCAGATACTGTACTTTGCTAATTATTTTATCCAGGTGAGGGATGTTCACTTTTACGCCACCAGGGGGAACTCGACAGACTTGCCTTTTACAAATTTAATTATTTTTATGTTCTGCTGCTTTTCCTTCGAAGAAATTACCAAAAGTCATTAAAGAAATTGATGGAGTAGATTTAAAACTGCGACGAAAAGTAGGGCAGGATAATCTCTTCTGGCTGTTTGATTTTTCTGTTGTATTATGAACTGGAACATAATGTATAGACTAGTTTTCTAGAATGTGTTGGGCTGTATGTATCTTATAGTCTAATGTATTGGGCTGACACTTTTGTCTTTTTGCCGGTTATTGTTCCCATAATTCCATTTACCCCCTTCCATCAAGGACCACAATGGAAATAAGCTTACCAGCTTTATTGTGTTATCCTTGACAATTTCTGAAAAATGTACTTGGTTTTGTCTAATAAATCAAATCAAATCAAGGCAGGGTATCTTCCATACCTGCTCTTGTCTATCAGAACCAGTATATCTTTCTGGTTCCATCTCAATTCAGCCTCCCTGTGAATGCTAACAATACAACTTATTACAACTCCTTATTTGTTGGCAATAACACACAGGATTCGTTGACATGGGTAGCTTTTCACAGCTCCAGCTTAAAAAAAAAAATCAAACATAGCCTACTAATAAAATAGGCTACATGCCAAACAGATGTTTTTATCCAGGCAACTTTTTGCATAGAGTCTAGCCAGCTTCTGCACACAAATGAGCTGTAACAAAAGGAAGTAGTCTAAATTAAACCAAATGGATTAAAGTTTTTAGTCTTGTCTTCCTTTACAGCCTACTGCTGTAAATGCAAATGCATCACCTTGCATTTGCCTTGTATTACAGCCTTTAGATCAAATTTGCCCATTTATACCAATTAAAATAATATTTACATTACAAACACACACACACACACACACAGACACACACACACACACACACACACACACACACACTTTGGCAATCAAAATTCCGACAGCAGCTGCTTGATTAAAGTAGTAATCTTGGCTCAGTGCCATGCTCATAACTAAATGACTATTTTTTATGTCACCTCGTGATCCCATTGAACTGCCCCATCTATTGAATTGGGGAGTGTGATAACCTTAAGATAAGATAAGATAAGATAAGATAGCTGGTGAGTCATTTGATTTAGATTTACATTCCAGTTTAGGCTGCACTTCATGTAGTCAGTATGGTGAGAGGACCTTAACATTATTATATCATTTAGAGATCATTTGTGGAACTTTCCATAAGGTCTTAGGGGCTTATTCAAAAAACTTACCGGCAGGTTTTAGCGTGACATGGGGTGTTTTCTCTAACTAATGAAAATATATGTAAATTATTACAAATCCAATCGATAAAGTTACATTATGTCCTGGGACATTAATTTTCATTAGAAACCGGTAAAAATGTTTATTAAATATGACTCGCACACTAGCTTTGGAATTATTAATTACTGCTCTGATTGTAGTTAAGAAAGCCAGTTTACATATGATATGATTCAGTTTATCATGGCTAACATTGCAGCAGTAGGAGTGCATGAGGAGGAGGGTGACATGTCTATGCTTAATTAACATATTGGTTTGATTGGCTGTCACCCCGACTACAGCTGAAGATAACACAGCGATAACGTGGCTCTTCCACAGCTGTGGTAAATTCATGAATTAGGTAAAACTACCGGGTCGCAGATTTTGTGCGCCGCTATACCGTTACCGCAGTTTATGAAGGAGCCCCATTTGTAAACAGAATCTAGATCCATGCCAGGTTTTCCAGCCTGCACAAAGGTGATGTCCAGATAGCTGGAAAGTTCCGTAAGACCTGTTTCATGTTGGAAGTCTTTCAAGGCGCAGTAAGTGCTTGTAAATTGTTTCTACCAGATTGTGTAAGCTTTTATTTGTGTACTTTTCTACACATCAGATGTAGCGTAGCGCTGTGGTAGTTAGCTAACACAAGCTTGTTAGCTATAAACCAGTAAGGGCAGCTTTGTTTCTTTAACACTTGACTAGGCCCAAGAGCTGGCAATGCAAGTATATTGTATTTCAGAAGATGTAAATAGTTATGTGGATACTATGTCAAGTTAGATATCTGTTTGCTGTTAGTTGAGCAAGGTAACCAGCAACTTCCTCATTCTTACTCCTGTTTGAAGCATTGCTATAGTGATTGCACAACGGCAGCTGTGGAGGGTCAAATATCCTCCTGGCTCAGTGCTAACCATAGATGACTTTTACACAGCGCCGAGAACAGGAGTGCAGTTAATAAAATAGATTGTTTTATCACAGGAAAAGTCATTGATTGCAATGTATACATTTAAAGTAAAGAAAGATAACTTTAGTAGCACAAAAGTAGTGGTAATAGCTTGTGTAATAATGTTATTCCTAGGGCTGGGCGATAATTCAATATTATCGTTTATCGTCTTTCAGTGGAATCATATCGTGGTGATATGAAGATATTTTAATATCGTGACACACATTTCTGCTCTCTGAATTGATGATGACAAGCAAATTATGCTTAAAAACTCTGATAAAATGAGGTATGGTAGGAATATTATTTGAATATTTCTGTTTTGTTTGACATCACACCTAACATTACCATTCGGTTCAATGAGATGAACATTAATTTGATTAGTTAACGTGATTCTGCATACATGAACCATATCGTGATATATATTGATATCGAGAAAAATCCTTATGATTATTGTGATATTGAGTTCAACCATATCGCCCAGCCCTAGTTATTCCTGTCTTTGCAGAGTGGAATCAGCCTAGCTTTTAGTGTCTTGTATTTCACCCCAACTCAAGCTGAGTAAGTTTTGAATCCAGAAGCAACCCCAAAACACACCACCTCATCACCCGCGTCTTCTTGAAAACTCTCCACAGGGATGTCTTCTCTCACCAGACTGTGCCGACATGCAAGAGAAGTCACTGACGCTGACAGGAGCAGGATGAAGACGGTCTTCAGCCTCTGTGACGTGGATAGCGATGGCTACCTGAGCAGGGAGGATCTGAAGACGGCCGTGGTGATGCTGTTCGGTTACAAACCATCCAAGTCGGAAACTGACCTACTCGTAGGGCAAGGACGGCGCTCCCAGTCGACGGGAATCTGTCTGGAGAGGTTTGTGACTCTTATGGCGGGGAAGCTGTCGGAGGAGAACGCTCACCTGAAGACCAGGCAGATGTTCAGTGCCTTTGACGTGCGCTGCCGGGGCTTCCTCACGCTGGAGGACTTCCAGGCGGCCTTCAGCAGGGCGGCTCCTCGTCTGCCTGAAAGGACCGCTGTGGAGGCTTTCCGGCACACCGATAAGGACTCAGACGGCCATGTTAGCTTCAAAGACTTTGATGCTGTAGTCAGCTATGGATGGGCCAACCACTGACTGACCTGGAACATTTGATTCATTGTTGGAGCTTGTATTAGTTGAATATAGAATTATCAGTTTCTTTCAGTGACTGATTGTCTCTTGTGATTATTCTCTTGAGTTGGATTTGATAATATGTATTAAAAAGTATTAAAAAGTTTTTCTCAGAGCATTTGATTTATTGATAGCTGTCGGGATTTTACCAAATATTGCCAAAATGGTTCTAAAAAAAATTGCCTACCCCATCTTTAATCTCAATAGAATTAGGTCACACAAAAAATAAATTAGGCCATCAAATAAGGGCCAGTAATCCCTTAAAATACCCTTACATTTACATTAATTCATCCCTTAATTCATGCAAAATCCCCACAAAATGAGTTAAGGGAGTTATTAATGGAGGAGACCCCATCAACCACCATCAGACACCCCTTAATGTTTGACTTCTTACTTTCTAATTTTATGTAAAATTTGGGGGGGCAGGAACTTTCCATTAATAATTCATTAATAACCCTGTAAACCATGGACAAAAGGGATAAAAAATCACTTAATTTCTAGTGTTTCCACTAACCAACCCATAAATAAATCCCATAAAAACCCATGATATTAACCTTACTTTTTTAAAGCTGTTATTTTTAATGGATAATTAATGTTTATGTAATGAGGAATTATCTTGTATTATCCCTTTAGGATACAGGCATCTATTGGTTAAGTGCAATAGTGCATCAAATCGTGGACATATTCTGCTGTAAAAGAGGTCCTAAGTATGTAAACTGCTTTTTATCACCTAAGAAATGTCTTGCACTTAAGGTGCTATATAAATAAAGATTGATTGAGTGTTACAGCTTGTCATTCAAGCATTATAATCCTATGACATTGAAATGATACATTTGGCAGTGGTTTTCAGGCAAGGTTAAGAATTGACCACTGACAGACACCAACATAATGCATGTAGCCTACTGATTGGTGTCATATCCTCCTTAATATGCCTATGATATCTTATAATTCATCCCACTGCACATAGACCAAAAACTGTACTAACAGTAAGGCACCAGATGTAGTAAATGCAAAATATCAGTGCATTCAAATGCATCAATATAGTAAAGTGTAATTGATGAGCACTTTTTAACATCACAATTGAATCAGACAGTCAATAGGTCAATCAATCTTTACTGTCCCACCAGGTTTATAGTCAGTTATTTCTTGGTAAATCAGTTTCAAAAGTCACACTATTTTAAAAAGTCATCATATCAAACTGAACAAAATCTAAGATTTCATGATACATCACATCTTTGCCTGAATCACAGTTAAAATAAATTGGATTAAATTACTGTTTCTAGTTGCAATGACTAATGCAAAGTTAAGTCCTAGTTATGCGTCACTCTGCCATTCTCTCTTTGCCCTGTCCAGTTCCTGAGGCTGTCGTGCGACACACCGCCTCAGATCGTCTACACCCTGATGACGGCCCACTGGGGTCTGCCCTTGCCCAACTTGGTGGTGTCGGTGGTGGGGGGCGAAGGCCGCGAGAAGGTCAAGACCTGGGTGAGGGACGTGCTGAGAAACGGGCTGGTTAGGGCTGCGCAGAGTACAGGTGAGCCACTGCTAGCTCCCATCGGAGTTAACAACAATCATTCAGAATGGAATATGGCGCAACGTTGTGTGAAAAGCTTCGTTCATATGATGCCAAAACAAGCCCAACTGTAAATTTGACAATACTACATTTTGAAAACATTTAGCTTGTAGTTTGGGCTATGCTGTAGCTTCTCAGCTCAGCATATTTCATCATCATTTCAACAGGGACAACTGAATGAGGGCCGGTAGCCTAGAGCAGTGGTTCTCAACGTGGGGTCCGAGGACCACCCGGGGTCCTTGAGGGGCTTCCAGGGGGTCCCCAGCAAATTGATGAATTACTAAACTTCACCATTATTTAATTTACAAGAAGTTAACACAGAGAATGCAGAAGAACGACTATTTTGGTCAGAGTTTCACTGTTAACTCTACCTACAATACAGATACAGATACTCATGGAATTCTGGACAAAATCAAATCTGACAAAAAAGATATTCTCCAATTTGGGTCAGAGAAACAAAATCTCATCAAATGGGTGTCCGGGTCCTTGATTTCAAAAAGGTTGAGAATCACTGGCCTAGAGGTTAGAGAAGTGGACTTGTGGCCAGTATGTGGCTGGTTTGAATCTCGGGCTGGGAAAACCTGTGTGGGGAAAGTCAATAAGATATAATAATAATAATAACCAATGTTGAGGTGTCAAGGCACTGAACTCCCAACTGCTCCAGTGGAGCTACTCAGTGGCCACCAGTAGAAGACTGGTTGTACTGGACAGCTCCCCGAATCTGTGTAACTGTATGAATTTGAAGCAGGCCACTGTTGGAAAAAAGTATGGTGATCAGTTGACTATTCCTGGGGAAATAATGAGCCCCAGCAGAAGCATCATTGTTAGATCCTAGAATTAAAGGATAAGTTTGGCAATGCGTATTGAAAAAAGTGGATGATCTTGTTTTGCACTTGTTGAACTTCTGTGTCACTCTGCAGAGACTGCTGTAATGATATTTGAGCCTCCAGTCAACTGTGTCTGCTTATGTGTGTGTATTGTATTAAAGTTTAATGAAAGCTTGCATGTATATGTGCTGTAATATGTATATATGTTTGTAAGCTTGTCTTGTGGATGTAAACTTCCTGTATCTTTGTGTGTCTTGTGTTCAAACCGTTTTGTGTTACACTGCTCATGTTACAAACAATTATCTCTCTCCCTTTCTTTCTTTCTACATACCTCTCACTACCACTACTACTTCCACCTTGTTTTTTTTCTCCCTCCGCCTGCCCAGGGGCCTGGATCTTGACCGGGGGTCTGAGGGAGGGCGTTGGCCGCTGTGTGGGTGAGGCGGTCAGGGACCACGGCGCTGCAGCCCCGTCTCTCTCCCAGAAGAAAGTCATCGCCCTGGGGTTTGCACCCTGGGGCCTGGTGCACAACCGGCAGCAGCTTGTCAATGCACAGGTAGTCCACTATACAGGGTCCACCATTAGCTTGTATCACAGATACCTATCACCGATAACACTGATATTTATTGTTTTTGTTTATTACCTATTATTCATCTGTTAATGTCTATAATATTAGCTGAATCCATACACTATATTCTTTTAGCAACATAGGTGTCTGTCATATATCATTAGCTTTTATATGTGTACAGAGATATACATACATGCATGCATGCATGACATATGCACATTTTTGAAAATGGAAAAAGATAGCCGCACACTCTTCTCTTAATTGTGTGATGTTTATTGACTACCAGTGTCTCATCGTAAGGCACACACCCTGATCACAATCAATTAACATAACACAATTGAGGAAAGACTGAATGCCTATCTTTTTCCTTTTTGAAAACAAAATGCTCCAAAATGCTATTATTACATGCATATTTATGCACATTTTATGGCCTCTTCAGTACAAGCCACGTAAAGAGTAACAGTGGCTTAACGTAATGCATACTCACTTCTCAATCACAACATCATTTTAAGTTTACAGAGGTTTACAGAGAGTAAACCCAAGTTTACAGAAAGCAGAGCCTCCTGTATGCTGCATGGCTGCACAATAACTGACACCAGGGGTTGAAAAAAATATCATTTGCTGATTAGAAATAAGTTTTTCTGCAATGCAAGAGCAATACTGCAGCAAATGTCATAAGACCAGAAGCAGAACATATGCATAGGGGGATTACTCGCTTAAGCACATCAAAGCAGTTACATGGATTTGTATAGGATTATTTTTTACTTGTTTTACTAAACATCTAATCTTATTTATTTTAGTGATAATTCAATAGCAGACCTGAAGTTCATTTAGCACGCTATTTCAAAAGCAGATGTTTGTCATCCCACACTGACTCTCTTGTCTTAAAAATGTACATCAGTTAACATGTATTACTCAACAACAGTAAAGGCTTTACTAGGCTTGGGGGTTATTACAGAAGTAGCCATATTACTAAATCTGGACAGCTGGGTGTAAACCTGCTACTTTTTAGCACTGTATTTAACTACTTCAGCACTTTGCACAGTTTATATATATCTATATTTCATCTATAATCATCAACTCTGATGTGACCTTAGATTTTGTAGCCTGTATTTTAATGTATGTTTGTGCCTGTGCTACCTACTGTAATGTGGTGTGTATTTATTCAAAGGGGAATATGAATGAGAAAGACATATTTTACTACTGTGAAAGGGTGGCATTACAAATGTTCTCCCTGTGGGACAATAAAGATTGATTGATCGATTGATTGATTGAGACAGAGAGATAGACACGTTTTGAACACAAAATACCTCTGAAACCTTCCCTTTCTTGTGTTTCTTTCACACACACATGCCCCACGTTTGCTTTCCATTGCTTTTTCACCTCAGTTTGTGATCCCCTACGCCTATGATTGCAATCCTACCACTCCCTCGCTGTCAGTGTCAGTGTCTCTGCCTTTTGTTCACTCTTCTCCTATTTCTTTCACACTGCTGCTTGTTCTCAGGGGAGTTTCCCAGCCCGTTATTATGTCCAGAACACGTCGCGTGACTCCTGCTGCCTGGATAACAATTACCAGGCTTTCCTCCTGGTGGACGATGGGAGTGTAGGCCGGCGGGGAGGGGAGACAGCCTTTCGGGCCAACCTGGAGGACTACATTTCCCATCAGCGCACTGGCATCTGGGGTGAGACATACAGTATACACACTTATATACAAATATGTTAATGTGCACACGTGTGAATGAACACGCGCTTGCACATAATGCTCACAAATTTTTTAGCAATTCAAAAATAAAAAAAACATTATTTAAAAGAGAACTTGGGCATAAATGGACAGATTTGCTCTTTCACACTCTGCCATGTTCCATGTGTTCATCTAATGGGACACGACACACAGGGTTTGTCCCATGTCCTCACTTTCATAATGCCTCACTGAGGTAATGCTTCCACTGAGGCAATGCTGATGGGTTTATCTCAATTCATTACCCACTGACTGCCAGAGCTCTGACAGACACGCAATATGTGTTTTTATACTTTTGATTTCTCCTGGGGTGCAATGACAGTGTCCATGGACACAATCCACGGCAAAACCATTCCTTACGTTACATTCCTTAGAGTCTTAATGCATAACTTGTGATCACCTATGAAAAGCTGGCTTTTATTTATTGATGCTTTTGACCTCTCATCCTACTGCAGTCCATTAAATGATTGGGTAGACTACTGTGTGAAACAATTACCATATTATTGCACACAAAGATGACAGGACAGTCTTCAACATACTCTACAACACACTTTTGTGTTCATTTGAAAGCTATTTGTGTGAATCCAAACAATGAGCACTATCTATACTAACCACACTGCATAGTACATTTAAACCGTACTGAAGGTTAGACACTGATGCTGGTTATGGGGTAGTTTTTTTTTAATGTTTCCATTGTCTACTCAAATCCTGAATGCAGTGCAACATCCAGCCATGTTAAGTATGCTGATGGAGAAAAACTTGCCGCCTAAACCAGCTGATTATAGCTTTATCAACCATTAAGAAATAACATGTCAGAGCAAAATAACATCTGTACATATTTGAATTGCTTGTGGACCATACTGGCTGGCCCTGCAGTAGGTCATGACACTGAAGGATCTACCTTCAACTGCCACTGTGAGTGCATGATGATCCACTGCACAGGCATGTGTGCCCTGATGCTATCAAGTGCTTGTTGTCTGCCCTCTAGTGGCTAAGTTTATACTTGTAGAGCTCATGGTAACATAAAAACATTTCAGACTGCCCTGAAGGTTTGAGAAGCCACAAGTACTTTAGGTAATATTCAAGACACTCTTGTTAAACTTGACTGTGAGGCCCAGCTGAGTCACATGGCCAAGGAGGGCTGCTGCGTCTTCGATGGCACACTCCCGGGATGGGGAGCAGATGAGCCAATTGTCCAAATAACCCTAACCCTAACCCAGAATCTGCATTCCACTAGCCTGCAGTAGGATTGAAATACAAGAAGTAGGTGAGCAGGTGAAGCTGAGGTTTGGGGGGTTGGGGGCCATTAGTGTAAGCTCATTTATTGATCGTGGATAGGCTCAACATAGCTCATCCAAAAACTTACGGGCTTCATCTGGTGTTTTGAAGAGGAAGTTTTCCGTCCTATGTGTCACTCTAGCTTTGGCAGGGTAAATCGGGAAGGTCTGTACTCCTTTGACAACACAAAGGAGAATGCTTTTCTCTTGTTTTTTCTCTTCTGCTGAATAATCAGCAAACAACCTGCGCGTGTTATTACCATGAGTAATTTCAGAGCCAGCCTTCCTGTACTCATCCATAATTGCTTTCCTGTCTGCATATCCCAACAGTCTAAATATCAGAGTTCTAGCATTCCCCTTTTCATCCGATTTAGTGCCTGATTAGACCCCGTGGGCCCTTTCAACTTCAATAATGCTACAAGGAGCTAGAGTGGGGAGCCCAATGGGTACTTTTTTTTTGGAGAAAGGAGATGGGGTCGTTTCCCTCCTCCCCCTCAGGTAGAGAGATCAGCCTGATGTTGTAGCATCTGTTATAATCTTATAGCTTTCCGCATCTTGCTGCTTTGGAGGCTTGTAGTATTGAATAAACACCTTATCATCCAGCAGGATGCCTGGTAACTTCTGGGTAGCCCAATCTGATGCGCTGAAGGTATCGACTGAACATAGCCAAAGACTGACATAACACGTTTCATCACTGATCATCTTGCGGGAAAGGACATTTCCAAAAGAAGAGGGCAGGTCATGTATTAATATAGAGATCACTCTTCCTCATGGAAGGGTCATGCTGGCTCCACATGATCCTCATTGCCCCCCCTTCCATCTCCGAGGCCTTCTCAGTGTGGGCCTGCTTCTGGAAGTTCACTGAGTGAATCATGTTTGAGATTTTCAAGAGGGAATGCATTACAGAGATGAAAGTGTACACCGTAATTCTGTATGGGCATAGCTCCTTCAACAATCAACAGAATTATTTTAGCCAAACAGAACTTTGGATTCAGCAAATTGAAAGCTTATTGGGGAATATGTGTTTTCCTTCTAACTTCTTGTCTTGGGCCAACAGGTAGTGGCAGTATTGAAATCCCAGTGTTGTGCATGCTCATCTCAGGAGAAGCCAACATGCTGGAGGTGAGGACATTGTCAGAACGATCAAAAGTAGTCATATGATGGATTTTGCCAAATACTTCAAATAAACGGACCAAAAATGTGTGATCAGCTAAAAAAATCGACAGCCAAGTAATTGTTTAACGGGGCCACCATAGTGGAGTCAGTTTTAAATGACAGCACCCCCATTTCCATGCTGTCATTAAACAGTAATAACATATATGAATTGTGTTTGTGGTTGCATAGAAACTAAAACTATTTTTTGGGATATATCCAAATCTGACCATAAAATATCTCTGTCTCAGAGATTAGATGTCTCTCTGAGGAAAGCCACACCCTGGCTGGTTCTGGCAGGTTCTGGTCTGGCCGCAGACCTCATCAGTGAGATGCTGCGTGATCTTCCCTCTGTTCCCCTCAGTCCTACCTCTCCTCAAGCGGAAGGGGAGGCCGCTGAGGGGCCCAGCGCGGAGCTCCGTGACAGGGCCCGCGACAAGGTCCGGAGACACTTCCCGGCTGAAGCTGAGCTCGAGAAACTGGTGGACAGGGTGAGTCAGACGGCATATGTGTGTGTATGTGTGTCTATATGTATGCGTGTGTGTGTTTATGATTTAGGGGCTGGGAAAAGGTCATCAAGTCAAGAAAGGTGAATTTTCAAGATAATTTGTGCTCAAATCTTGTTTGTGGCTTTCTTTGTCTTTGCTTCGTTCCACCCGCTCTCTCTCTCTCTCTCTCTCTCTCTCTCTCTCTCTCTGTCTCTCTCTCTCTCTCTCTCTCTCTCTCTCTCTCTCTCTCTCTCCAGGCTCTAAATATTTACCAGAACAGAGATCTGATCACAGTCTTCCATGGGGAACAGGAGGGTCCTGATGATTTTGATACAGTTCTCCTCAAAGCCCTGGTTAGAGGTAAGTGTGTGTGTGTACGTGTGACAATATTGTCTGTCCAGTGTCCAGGACTGTATATACAGTATAAATCTGGCTTGCCTCTGTGTGTGTGTGTGTGTGTCTGTTCAGCCAGTAAACGAGTGTCCAGTGAGGCCAGTGAGTACACAGAGGAGCTGAAGCTGGCTGTGGCCTGGAACCGAGTGGACATTGCCAAAACAGAGCTCTTCAATGGAGACATACAGTGGAAGGTCAGAGACACTGTGGCTTTCTTTACACACATGATTATCAATGTAATTTTAACAACAGGACTAGGAGATACAGTTTTGTTGTCTTTGTGGTGACCCCTATATATTTTTTTGAAAATGCCATTGCAGACATGCTTGATATCCTCTTTTGAACATGTACACCAAGTTTTGTGTTGATTGCACCAATGATGTTGGAGTTATGGCCTGTTTTGTGCTAGACTGGCAAATTGCAAATTTCATTTGCTTATAGCAGCCATATCGTTTATCCAATTTTGCTGGAAAATGGTTACAAAGTGTATCTTAAGGCCTTCTTACTTTGTACCAAGAGGTGAAAGACTGAAAAGGAAAAAAATGATTTTCAAAAAATGCAAATTAGCAAAACATCTGTCCAGACGGGCTTTGGTGGTCCATTTAGTACATTTGTAGAGCACACTCGGTAGATTAGTTGTAGCATATTTCATGTCAATTGGACATACGGTGTGGGAGTTATGCCCTTTCAAAGGCTTACATTTTGAACCTTTAATTGTAGCACCCCCATTAGGGTGATTTAAAAAAATTTAAGAAATGGCAGAAATCGATTCAGGCCTGAGGCTTTGAAGATGGGCAGTTCATTTTGCCAACAATATTCATCAATTCTCTTTTCCAGGACACATTTTTCCCTTTATGTTTCAGCGACATAATCCTGTTGAGTTGATTGCGTTTCAGTACGAGGACCTGGAGGACTCCATGACAGATGCACTAATCAACGACAAGCCCCAGTTCGTGCGCCTCTTCTGTGAGAATGGTCTGAACATCCTGGATTACCTGACGTACCGGCGCCTGGAGGGCCTGTACCGCTCGCTGTCCGACAGCTCGCTGGCTTACAGTCTACTCCAGAGGCGCCTAAGCGAGAGGCAGGGCTTGGCTGGATCCCTGGCCAACGTGGATGGAGCCATGGCCGGTTCAGTGCCTCTGAAGAGCCCCCAGAGCCCACTGACTGGACCTGCCTCAGCGAAGGAGCTTAGCTTGTATGAGGTGAGGACGAGGAAAAGGAGGAGACCTATGAGATGTGTTAATGAGAGGTTCCTCACTATGTTTAACAGTGTGCATTGGGCATGAGTGTGGATGATGATTGGCTGTAAGCGTTGCTTTACTCTAGTAAAACAATTTTACTATGACTTAATGCATAGTGAACCTTGCTGCCACTGATATCATACTGCTTAAAAAGACTAGTGTACAACTCACCCCCCCCCCCCCCCCAAGAACTGTGTGTGGTGTCAAATATGGTTTTGAGTCTCCTTTGTAGTTTTTGCCTGACCCACGTCAAGCAGCCTTCTATCCATGAACTTGCCATTCGTGTTGCTCATGGCCTTCAGAGCATCCTGGTGTTCCTTGAGGTTGAAGACGCTGAGTCTTACATCTGATTTATACTTTGCAAGGGGCAATGCAAGAACGCAAGAACAGTTACTGGCCCACTTGGGTCACTTCGTATTTCCTCCTACTTGTAGGATATCTGGTTGATGTCTGCCTATAGTCAAAACAACATGAAGCAGATCAAAGAGAGACTAACTGATGAGCTTTGCAAATGTGTTCATTTGTAGGACACATCATCCCCATATTATAAAGATTACAAGATGTCACTGAATTTGTGGTGAGAAATATCCCAGAAACTGGGTTTCAGGGAATGTAAACACTACTACTTGTGTAATTATTACTTCCGATCTAACAAAGCGCAACAGTGCCATCTAGTGTTTCGGTGGTCTACATGCAGAATCACCAATGCAGAATATAAATTCTTGCACCGCCGTAGAGACACCTACAGCATAGCAATGGCGACACTACCATGCAGAACTATAAATCAGCCTTTAGGGACATTCCCTTGTTCTTTCTCATCACCTGCTCAGGGTTGTGCCAAATCGTCCAAAGATTTTTTTTTGTGTTTTGTCATCCATGTTTCTGTACATTTTTTACAAAGATGTTTTTGTCTGCTTCTGAGGCTTTTAATGTTGAATAGCCACCTTCTTATCATCCAGCAGAATACCCTGCTGTTAAGCCTGGGTGGTGAAATTGAATGAGTAGAATGAGCCCCTCCCAGTAACTACTGACAAAGTTCCCTTGAGCAAACCTCTGAAGCCTCAACAGCTTCAGTGGAGCTGCTGAGATTTGTTTGAATGTGAAGTTGGGTGGTGTGGTGTCAGATATGGTTCTCAGTATATGTGTTATACAAAGAATTTACAGTCTGCCAGTAGAAAAACAGAAGCACATGACATCAGTACAGAAACACAAGACAGCGAATATTGCTTCAGAACACATATGAAGCTAATACATGAAAACATAATTGCAATATAAAAGTGAACTACCTAGTGATGTGTTGTCCTTGCTGCAGGTATCCCGGCTGCTGTGGGACCTACTGGGTGATGTTTGTCAGCCTTTCTACTACGGGCCCCTGGGCCTCGACCACAATACCAGCACCAGGAGGGCTCTCAAGGTCAGTGAGCAGCACTTTGAAAACCTCACAACTAATAAGTCAACCTTTTACATTTACTGTCAGTAAGACTGTCAGTTCTCAGAAAGAAATTTAGAAAGTAGCTGTATTTTCAGATTGATGTCCATGCATTTTTGAATCGTTGCTAACTAATCTAACTAACTATTGATGAATTGTTAAACTTCATTATTTCATTTACAAGAAGTTAACGCAATCAGAGAATGTAGAAGAATGACTACATATAATATGGAATATTTTGGTCATAGTTTCACTGTTATCTCTCTACCTACAATAAAAATATTTTCAGATTTGGATGTGAGACCCAAATCTCTCTCTCAACTGTGCTGGTTAATAAAGCAGAAATGCCAAAAAAATATATAATCAGAAAGCCAGTGTAATTGTACAATATATAAATGATAAACTGATCATTTTTATTACATTAATTAATAATCAAATATTCAAACTTTAGCAAACTGTTGAAAGACAAATATAATTGTTAATTATTTGATAGTTAACAGAATAATAAACTACTGTTACATAATGATAAATTCACTGTTTATTAAGGATGGTTAATATAAAGTACTATGAAATCATCATAAATGGTTCACTACTGATTATCATATTATTTTCTTACATTGCTGTTGCTCTTTTTGTGAAGCACTGTGTAACCCTTTGTTTTGAAAGGTGCTATATACATAAAGTCTTGGTTACTTACTTAGTACTACAACTTTACAACTAACATTACTTATAACATATCCCCAGTAAGGCCTACTACGCTAATATTACATCCTCAACATTGGATTAAGCCCACTTAAAACAAAGTCCAACAAACAACAGCTGGTTTATAAAAGTTACTACCACAGGCATTTCAGACATGGCAGTTCAACAAGGACGTAATGAAATACTACAGTCTCTTAGACACAGCAGTGTATGGAGATGCTGGCCCTGCTGGAAAGCATAAAAATCTACCATACAGTTATAGTTCCCACCGGATAGTAATGTTAAAAACAATGGATTTGTGTCCGTCGCAAGAGAAAACGATAGTGGACTTTGTTTAGCTTTTATTCACTCTGGTGGTGTCTGCTTCTTTCTCCAACCCCCCTCTCTGCCTCCTTTCTCTAACTGTCTTACCCTCAGCAAGTCAATAAGTTACTTCTGGGGGAGTGTCCTTACCGGGACCAGCGCTGCCTGTCGCCCTGGGCCTCCCTCTTCATCTGGGCTGTCCTGCAGAACCGCAGCGATATGGCCGTTTACTTCTGGGAGATGGTGAGAATCACCTGCAATGTTCTACCACTACATTTAAGACATTTCTGCTTCTGCTTTTCTGTGCTGACGAATCTGCACACAGACACATGCATGCTCTCTCCTTTTTGTCTCTCATGTCATACTCATTCATACATATACTGTTATGCATACACCTAACTTTTACATTGTTTGACTTTTGGGTTTTGTGGATGGTGTGACCTTATGTTGGTCCCCTTAAATTCTGAATTGCTTTGATTTCATTTGAGTTCGATTTTATATCATAAAACACGCTGTTCTTTGCTAGGGAAATACATTTAATCTGTTAACCACTCATTTTAGTTAGATCATGTAGCGTATTGTGAGATACAGTATATAATACAGTCTCAATAGCTTCCACTGCTCATAGGATGCCATCCAGTTTGAAACTGCAACCTGTCATCACACAGTACATCCTCATAATAAAATTGCCTTGAACACCTTTTTACAGTTTTTTGTTAAACACAAAAAGTTATTGTCTAAAACGTCAAGTGGCTTGTTATAGCACCACCATCTGGCCAATCAGTGTAATTTTTTTTACCTGATTAGCGGTTGAGATTTCAAACCTATCTGCCAAGTTTTGTTGCTGTGGGTCTTATGGTGTCTGAGCTCCAGATATATTTAGCGGAGAAAAACAAGAAGAAGAAAAAATTGCGACACTGCTGCCTTGTACTGTGCTGCTTTGCGGCTTGATTTTGGCTAATTAAAGTTTCCTTGACTTTCCTCGGTTTTACTTTTACTAAAAAAGCAGAACAGTGCGAGCACACCCAAACTGTTTCTGTGTTTCTTACTGGTCAGGCAAACGAGTCGGTGCTGAGTGCTCTGAGTGGCTGTAAGATGCTGAGGGAGCTTTCCAAGCTAGAGAGTGAGACTGAGACTAAACTTTCCATGAAGGAGCTGGCCCAGAGGTTTGAGAACCTGGCACATGGTAAGTCATGCCACAGCCTCCTATGTCCTGAGTCTGATTGTTCAGTTACAATGTCACGCTGTGTGTGTGTGTGTGTGTGTGTGTAAAATGTTCAATTTTTTTCTCATAAGACAAATTGTGACATGAAATTTTAGAGTCGTATTGAATAGTTAAAATGAGCGCTTTTAAAATAATAATGATAATAAGGTACACATAAAATAGATACAGAATTAGACTACACTTCTGACAAATAAGCACAATTTAAATAAGACAAAAACAAAACAACCACTATCAACACCATAATTTACACATACCCTCCCATCATACTCAGACTCAGTCCCAGTGATCTTTAAGAATCGTCTTAACATGCTTTATAAAATCCTGGCGTGTTTGAGCCTAGTTAAGGAAAACAAGCATATCCACATATTCAGGGGTGGTGCAGTAAAGAGTCTTTTAACCACTTTACCCTACGGTGGGAAAACAGAAATGCCGAGCTACTGTTTGGCAAGGAAATCATGTCTCTGGAAAGTGAATTTTGGTTGGGTGGGATGCATGGCTGGTTTGCGTAAGGTTCTATCTGGTTTAGCGCTGTAGTCCTCCTCTTAAAGAGTATTAATTGCTGTGGGCCCTCCATCGTTCATACCAGCTTCCTCTGGTTCAATGACATTGTCATACAAATCAGCTTATTAATAAATCATTTTAGTAATCATTCTGCATTGTTAATTTAAAAGAAATTACGAAAAATAATCTGTATGTGCATGCATGTGTATGTATGTGTATGTATTGACTGATTGACTGATTTGACTGATGGGCATATGAATGGTCAAATTACAAGTTACAAATGTATTCCAAAAACAAAGCATCCCGCATTTATGTCTGATTTTTTTTTTATTTTGGGGACCGACCGACAGTCACTTATACTAGCTGCTGGTCGCAGCTAAAAACACATTTGTACTTTCAGATTCAGATTTGGGAACATCGCTAGTTTGAGTGTGTGTGTATCTTAAATATAGAATATTTTCCTCTCTATATGGGGATCTGTACCCCATGAATTGAACTTGCTGTAATGCAAAGTATTGCTTCAAGATTTGTACTTGTATTTGTGAGTGTTCTTTCAGTGATATGGTGTGTGTGTTTGTGTGTGCAGATGTATTCAGTGAGTGTTACCAGAGCAGCGAGAGTCGCTCCTTCACGCTCCTTATAAGGAAGTCTCCAGTGTGGGGCGGGGCTACCTGCCTGCAGATGGCCACTGCAGCCGACGCCCGCCTCTGCTTCAGCCATGACGGGGTTCAGGTCAGAATGCCATCCTCTCGCCCATGGTTGGGGTTTAACACACTGGTTATGATGCAGGGAATTATCTAACAAAATTAGTATAACAGCAACCCCAAATGTTTAATCTGCCTTTGGTCTTACAAGATGAGAAAGTAGTATGGGATCATTTTAATTCCCAAAGTATTGAAGTGTTTTTATGCTTGCCAGACGGGCAGCATCTACAGATCCGTCTAGATCTGTTGATGTGTCTAAGAGACTGTAGTATTTTCATTAGGTACTTGAAAATGTCTGAAATGGCTGTAATAGTAACCTTTATAGACCACCTGATGATGCTCATGTAAGATCACTCTTAAAGCACGAAATTATCCAACATGATCTCATAAAAATTTGTGAAATGAGCACAAAGTCTAAAACACAGATTTTACGTGAAGATTTACGTTCCTCCACCACAAATTGATTCTGTGACAGCAGCACAAATTGGACATTGGTGTTATTGTCAGAGGTGGCCCAGGTGAAAGACAGTGAAAAAATCAATATGTAAATGAAGTGTTGCATATTTAACACCCCCCTGATCATTCATGCTCATATGCAAGTACAATGGATCGCAAACTAGATATGTAAGAAAGCCGAAGTTCTTGCCAGCAGAACTCTGTAAGAGAAGGGTTTGTATCACACAATGCAGTATTGTTTGGAAAAGATATGGTAACCTTGTTTACCCCAAGATTCCATTAACTCTGCCGGTGAGTTTTATGAATAACCCCCATAGTCCCTCCAGCATGTCCTGGGTCTACCCCAAGATCTCGTCCCAGTCGGTCATGCCCGGAACATGTCCAAAGGTAGGGGCATTCTTAAGGCTCAATTATGCTCGGCGTTAAATACGTATACGGATACGGACGGAGCCTTCTGTCCGTACTCTGCGTTCATTTCGTCCGTATTTGTGCATGTTTTATGAAAGCTTACGGATACGGACCAAACGGAGCAGTACCACCGCAGTACCACCGCAGTACCACCGGAAATCGTGGGGGCAGTGTAGCCAATAGTTCAAGCGAGACCAGCGAGACACGACGAAGACATGTTGTTTGTTCACAACAAACATGGCGACGGTGGACAGAAACTTTTGACTCTCTACTGCCCTCTAGTGGATGTACTGCTTAACATCCATGCCAACGTAAAGGACGCATGGAAGTATGTGGGCAGTGATGGTTACATCGTTTGAAACGGACGTATTTATTTTCGTACGTAAAGGGAGCATAAATGAGCCTTTACCAGGTGCCTGCACCACCTCAGCTTGCTCCTCTCAATGTGGAGGAGAAGCAGCTCAATAGCAAGGTTCTCCTGGATCACTGAGCTCCTCACCCTGTCAGGAAGAGTTAGGCCATCTCAGCTGTTTGTATCCATGATCTCATTCTTTCGGTCACTACCCAAAGCTCATGACCATAGGCGAGAGTCGGAATGAAAGTCGACTTGGCTTCGCTTTGCCGCTCAGCTCTCTCTTCACCCCCACGGTCCAATACTACGCCTGCATTACCTAAACTGCGGTCAGTCTCACAACCTCTCTTGCCCTCACTCGTGACCCCAAGTTTCCTGAACTCCTCCACTTGGGGCAGCTGCTCCCCTCTCACCTGGATGGGGCAGACCACCTTTTCCTGGGAGAGAACCACAGCCTCGGAGGGAGGTGCCGATCATCATCCCCATCGCATCAGCGCTGATGGATGTTCTTGGGCGCTGATCGATGTTCTCGGGCGCTGATCGATGTTCTTTGCTGTTTTCTGGCATTTTGTGGACCGGGCAGCTGGTCAGTTGAGGGGGTGATCGACGGATTGGTCGGCGGTAGGGGTGATCGTTGGTTGCAGCCCTAGTCTTATGTGTTCTTTCTTGTATAACTTTGTATGTTGTTTTTACTCTGTACTGTTTGTTATTGGGCTGTTTCTTTGCTTTGACCTGCCAAGGGACTACAGATGTGAATTAGCTTGCAGCTATAATCTGGTATGGTGCATCAAATGGTGACATTTATGTTTGAACTGTACATTGTCCCTTTTAAATAAATAAATAAATAAATAAATAAATAAATAAATAAATAAATAAATAAATAAATAAATAAATAAACAAACACTCGGCTGTAAACTGCTCCGGTGCACATCAGAGATCACGGTCCAATGAAGCCAGGGAATAAAAGTCTCTTGTGCCTAGATGTGTGCCTCAGGAAACTGAATCTGAATTTAGAAAATTCACATAATAACAATAATAGTAATCACACTCAATTTCACGTCATTGCATTCGATTTCAAATTGTGCCTTAAAATTCAGTTTTTTAAATAAATTTAGATTTCAATTCATCAACAAATCCATTGTTTGAAATTCAACAGTTGAATATGAGCATGACAAATTCTGCTGGCACTAATATCTTTCCATATGGAAGAGACTGGAGTGTGAGCGTCACCATTGCCTTCCTACTAGTGCAAACCAATGTTGACGGTGAGTAAAATGTTGCCACTGTTCTACAGTTGACTGTTGCCCTGTGTGGTGACAGTGCTGCTCTCTGCTGTAGTCTCTGCTGTCTCAGATCTGGTGGGGCGACATGGATAGGAGTACCGAGGTCTGGAAACTGGTCCTCAGCTTCTTCGTGCCCCCCCTCATCTACACAGACCTCATCAGCTTCAGGTCAGTGTTATGTTTGTGTGTGTGTGTGTGTGTGTGTGTGTGTGCATCAAAAACTACCCACTAACCACAAAAAATATACTGTTTTCCAGGAAGTCAGAGTTTTGCTATAAAGTTTTGCTATGAAGATACAGGAAAATATATATATTTTTTGCTATGAATCTAAGGCTGGGTATTGGCAAGGACGTCACGATACGATACGTATCACGATACATGGATCATGATACGATTGCGATACAATACATATTGCGATACATTGCAATACTCTACATAATTTACTGACAATTTTAAAATAGAGCTGAAAATACAACTTGCTGTGTACCACCTGGGTAGTCTAATATATACATCACATTATACTGATAACTCAGTGGACAAATTGAGTCAAAACTATTTAATTCAAAGGGATTTGAGGGAAATTTAAGGACATTTTAAATCTGTTTAAAACATGAATAATTTTTTTTAATGTATCGATACGAGGGGCTGGAAAATCGATACAGTATCATGGAAAAAAATATTGCAATACTCAGCTGTATCGATTTTTTTGCACAGCCCTATATGAATCGTAAAAAGGAGCATGTTAGGAAAATTAGCTAACAAAGTGAAAAAGTAATCTTGTACTTCATTTTTGGCTTGACTAGAAAAGAGTAAAACATGCTCAGAGTAGACATACGGATCTGTGTGTGTGTGTGTGTGTGCTGTAGGGAGCAAGAGGAGGAGGTGAAGTCTGTGGAGGTCCATCATGGTAGAGATGCTGACAGTCTGGATGGGAATGATGCCACTGTCTTCTCCCTCGCTGACATTGTACAGAGGTAAATACAAACACACTCACACACACAAAACATTTAGGCACGGTAGGATTATGTGATGGATTTTTCCTGCTCAGTTTAACAAAAATCCCTGATTCTTTTTCTGGTGTCCCAGTGAGGAAGATGCAGAAGAATATGCTGCTCTAAAAGCCAATCTCAATGGTGAGTTTGATACATTTTAGGTTTGGTACATATACAAAATCATCAACGAATCATAGTGGCTGGTGAATGTCCAAAATTATAGAAAAATATTTTTCTCCTTGCCAAAATATATGGTTGTTGAATTCTTGTATTTTTTCCTTTTTTCCTTTATCTGTGATTCAATTCAGGCTCTCCTCCCTCCAATTCCAAACGGCCATTTGTACTGTTGCGGTGGCGGCAGTTCTGGTTTGCGCCTGTCACCTCGTTCCTAGGCAATGTGCTGATGTACTTCCTCTTCCTCTGCCTGTTTGCCTATGTCCTATTGGTGGACTTTAAACCCCCGCCCCCTAAGGGCCCGGCCACTTTGGAGTTTGTGCTCTACTTCTGGGTTTTCACCTTAGTATGTGAAGAGATACGGCAGGTTGGTTGAAAAGACAGTAGCGCAAGCATATATTTTCACATACATACACACAAGTATACACCCACACTCTTTGGCCCGGATTTACGGTTTGCAAAAAGCACATTTAAAATACGCTTTTTGAAAGAATAATAGTTAACCCCAAACTGAAAATTCTGTTACTATCTGTAGTTATCAAGGTGTCCGTGCTTGGGCACATGGATTGCAATCGTAGGTAACACTTTACAATAAGGGTACATTAATTAAGGGTTAGTTAATGCTTAATAAGCATTAACTAACCCTTAATTAACAGTTAACTAATGTGTCGTAATCATTTACTAATGTGTTCATGTTAACTAAGGTATTAATTTATACATTATAAACCCAAGTTAGTAGGTCCATGTTAATAGATCCATGTTAGTAGAACCATGTTAGCAGAACCATGGTAGTAGATTCATGATAGTAGAACCATGGTAATTGATCCATGTTAGTATATCTGGGCCTATGACTATAAAACACACACAGCCACATCACCACACAACACTTCAGTAACCAGTTTGGATACGTATGTCTATTATTTTACTCCTTTCTCTGCCTCCCAGACCTTCTTTGTGGGCAGCACCACAGTCTTCCAGAGAATGAAGAACTACATCCAGGATGTGTGGAACAAGTGTGACTTGACAGCAATCGCGCTCTTCTCTTTGGCCCTGTGTTGCAGGTGACTCTTATTACACTTGCAGTTGAATTTACACTGACTGGTGCACCAAAGGGTGCCAGGGCAACTTGACCGTAATATATCTGTGGGGGCTTGATAGGGTTGTTGATCAACACCAATGACTCAAGAATTACTTGGCCAGTGGGCTGTTCCGCAAAGAGAGATTACCGGTTAAACCAGGTTTATTTCAGTAAGTCTGGCTTATTTCAAGAAATTTGGTTCCACAAAGCAGGTTTAAATAAATCCGGGCAAAGTTACCATGGACATCCTTCCAGGCTAGCACTGATGCGTTGGGTGCAAGCTGTTAAAGAGTAACAGGTGCCATATATAATCTCTATTAGGTCACATGACCAGGAAATGGCTGTTTTGTCACACATCCATGACCTACATTTACATTATCTACAACAGTGGTTCTCAACGTGGGGTCCGGGGACCACCAGGGGTCCTCGAGGGGGCTCCAGGGGGTCCCCAGCAAATTGATAAAGTGTTAAACTTCACCATTATTTCATTTACAAGAAGTTAAAGCAATTAGAGAATGTAGAAGAATTACTATTTTGATCATAATTTCACTGTTATCTCTCTACCTACAATACAGATAGACATGGAATTCTGGACAAAATCATATCTAACAATGAAAATATTCTCAGCTTTGGGTCTGAGGGACACAATTTCATCAAATGGGGTCCATGGCCCTAATGTGTACTAAATTAGGGGTCCTTGATATGAAAAAGGTTGAGTCACTGATCTACAATGTTTACATCCAATACATACATATGTTTCCAATACAAAAAGAAGAATGCTAGGCACCGGTATCCCCCCCACATACATCAGAAAGAAAGGATAAAGTACAAATATATAAAAAACAACAATCCGAAACTAATACCATAACTCTTATAGAAAAGGAGTATAATCAAGATCTTCATTTAGTCCCAGCGTAGGTCTGTATTCTGTTTTCATGTTAGAGCATAGGCAAAGGTTTCAAAGAGTCTTTATAATCAGGGTAAGAAATTATTTTTTTTTTTCTAATTGAATTGGAATTGGAAATGGGAGTGTCTTGAAATTCCAAAGGGTGGGGAGTTTTTGTTCTAAAAGAGCACAGGCCGGAAAGTGAGTTTTGAAAGCCAAAGTCATGATTGAGGTATTATTAGTTAGGTATTGATAAATAACCCTATCAACCTCTTGTTTATGCTATGGGCCAGTAAAAATCTTACTTATTATTTTTGCCACTAAGCACATTGCTCAGATACAATTTGAGAGCTTTGGCTTAGATTGGCTATTTTAAAATGTAAAACATTATTTTTATCACATACTTACACATACCCGAGTTTGCCGGAGCATTATTTTTTAACTAACACACAAAAACACACACACACACAAAAAAATTACTGCGAAAAGAAATTTTAAAAAATCATGAAAAGTAAAACAAGGGTGAGTAATTTTTGAGCCACTATATGGATGGGTTTTTGTACCTTTGCACATAAGGTATCTGGGTGTGTGTATGCATAACTGTTTGTAGATGTGTAATCACATTACTATATGTGGAGCATGCCCAGTGGCTAACCCCCAGTTGTTTGTTTTCCAGAATGTTCCCCTGGTCATATGAGTTTGGCCGAGCCGTGATGGCCCTAGACTTTATGGTCTTCACCCTGCGCCTCATCCATATCTTTGCAATCCACAAACAACTGGGGCCCAAGATAATCATTGTTGGCAAAATGGTGAGTTCACTTCATTTCACAATACAACCAATGAACAATGCACAAAAACCAATGGACAAACACACATACACATCTAAAAAATGCTCATGAGGAGCTTTTTTTGCTAATACTTTAGTAATTTTCGTACTCTGTTGCAAATACTGCAGTATTCTGGCACAAAGGAAACTCAAAAAGCTGATGCTCTCACAGTATGATTAGGAGTTAAGTACCAACAAAGGAACAAAACTTTCCTTTGTTCCTCCATCTTTAAGGAATCTTAATATTCTAATTTCTAAAATATACAGGATCTATCAAAGTGTTAACATTTTGTCAACCAAGGAAAGTCACAATTTGATTTAAGTTTTTACTATCAATCATTTTCACCAAGAGTTGTGTCACCTTTTTCAAATCATCGATATCTCATTTTGGAATGAAACTTAATAAATATTGCAGTTTTACACTCTCATTCATAAATCTGGAGGTCACTACCAAATTATGGTACTGTGTACGTAGCCCATGTGTAGGATCAAGCTCAAAGGTGATATTATTTTAGAGAGGGAAATTAAAGGGAATTATTATACATATCCCTATAGACAATTATTTGTTCAGTGAATAATTTCTATGAGGGATAGGAGGCTATCATGCTTTCTGCAAATAGCAAAGATTGATTAATAGACTGACCTGACACAAATATTAAAAAATAGAATATCTATATGTAGATGAATATCTTGAGAGAAACTATAATGCAGCTTCATATCTGATAATTGCACTTTCAGTAGTTAGGACCTTATCCCTGTTTGGGGTTCTTTTTTTTTTTCTTTTTTTTTAACTGTCCTTGTCATGAAATTTATCAAATCAAACTTGTTCATCACACATGGGACCACATCAGTATTGACTTAGGGTATCAAAGTGAAAATTGACAAAAATAGACTGGTTTAACTGGGACACTGACGCTATATGGTGCTAATGAATGTCTCTATGCCTTGGTGACGACGGCTGATGATACCGCATGTAATCTGAACACTAGCTGTGTGTGCAAAAAACTGTGGATGGATATTTTGCCGAGGTGCTGGTTATAGGATCCTGTACTGGCAACATGTTCTGAGACTTTGACTATAAGTCAGAAGGCCATCACAATAATCTACATGAATCCTCAGCATGGTCACCTGTGGCAAAGAAGCCACAGATCCAATTGTTATACTGCAATGTATAACAGATAAACTGTAGAACAAAATGTGATTAAATTCAATTGAAACTGATTATGTAGAATTTGGGCTAGAAGCAACAGATAGCACAGTGATGTTGTGACTAAGTGCTAATCATGCTATACTGCAGGGACAGTCATCCTACAGTATCATCTCTGGTCTGACTTTTTCCTCCTTCAGATGAAAGATGTTTTCTTCTTCCTCTTCTTCCTGGCTGTGTGGCTCATGGCTTATGGTGTAGCCAATCAGGCACTTCTCTACTCCTACGATCCTCGTCCTGATTGGATATTCCGCCGAGTGTTCTACAGACCTTACCTGCACATATTTGGACAAATCCCCATTCATGAAATGGATGGTAGGTTGCTCGGTCTCCATCTTTCTCACCAGCACAATGTTACTTCAGTATCAACTGGAAGTCAACCACCCATTTTCCACTCAGCCAACCATAAGCCATGTGGCACTGGGCTCATCAACATCATCATCACATCAACTAAATAAATCAAGCTAAAAAAGACTTGTCTAAAAAAGTCAACAAGTTGCCTAGTTATCTGCTAGCTGTTGTCTAAGTACGGGGTAATTTTTAACTAGCTTGCTTGGTAGCTAAATGACTGAAAAAACTAGAGACTTGCTGGGCTGCAATACACAGCTGTATTATTGCGGATGTATTGAGCCTTCTAAGCAGGTACATGGTAATTACCATTACACTTAACCATTACACTTACAGTGTAAGTGTGCACCGTAGATCCTCACGTCTCCTTGTCTCTCATCCTCCCTACCTCTCCATTTGTCTCCCATCTAGCTGATAAATTGCAGGCGGTGCACTGCACAAACAACGCCACACTGATCGAAGCTGGAGCTGAGCCCTGCATGAGTACCTACGCCAACTGGCTGGTTGTCATCCTCCTGGTCATCTACCTGCTGGTCACCAACATCCTGCTGGTCAACCTGCTCATCGCCATGTTCAGGTACACAGGTGACTGGAGCACTGCAGCTCTGCTCCGTTGCTGTCCCACTGATTGAACGGGCTTCAAACAATTTTTAGTTAAGGTCATCTATCTGGCCACTGTAGAAAAGCATTTTAGCATTCTGTGTGTCCATGTCCCTATTTCCACCTCCTGTCCACAGCTACACCTTCTCCAAAGTGCAGGAGCACAGTGACACCTACTGGAAGTTCCAACGCTACAACCTGATTGTTGAGTACCACTCGAGGCCCTGCCTGGCCCCACCCTTCATCATAATCTCACACCTTCACCTCTTCATCAAGAGATACATCCGCCGCATCCCCTCGGTCAAGATCAAACACTTTGGTGAGAAATAGCAGGTAGTAGAGATGAAGGGAAGGTATGAGAGAGAACAGAGGAAGAGCATGTTTGAAGGAGCTACTGTAGGAAGGAGAGACAGAGAAGTACAAAAAAAGAAAAAAGGGAAAGACAGAAGTCTAAGAGGACAAATTTGGTTTGAGTGATGCAAGAAAGAAACAACAGGGCACATGCGGTACATGAAGATACAAACCCACTTTATCTTTTGTGTCCACGTTAAATTTTCCACCTCTTGCCCTCCTTCCCAATGCCTATACTGGTCTTCCCAATTTTCTCTGTCCTCAGTTCTGGAGCTGCGTGGCAGGAAGGCCAGCCATCTCAACACATGGGAGGCCATCCAGAAAGAAAACTTCCTCACAGCTCAGAATAAGCGTCACAGGGAGAGTGACACAGCACGACTCAAACGCACCTCTGTCAAGTAAGCTGCTTCTGCCACCATTATATCTAATATGGATATAATTTATGATCCTAGTACAGAAAATCAGGGCTAGAATAGTTTGCATTTGGGGGGAAACTAGGTTATGCCTGATGTTTAATATCACAATTGCTTTCACAGTGGTGGCACATTTCTTGCCATCACAGCTGAATGAATACAGGCCTCATCTCACCCACTGCTCTCATGATGGCTCCATTTTCCTCTGTTGCTGTCTTGAAGCAGTCAAAGTTAATTGACATATATTGTACTAATTCCAAACATCGGGGCTATAATATGTAGCTCTTCTGAGCAGTGTTTGATACATATATACATTATTATTTTTATTCAATGTATTATCTTAGCTCATGCTGTTTTGGGTAGGTCAGGTTGCAAAGCTCACTTTGCAAAAAATAAAATACAATTTTGAAAACAATAAAACAAATCAATTCAGTCAGTTCAGGTTTTTCAAGTCTTGGACCTCACTTGACCAAAAATGCGAGTAGACCTTTCACTGAGTTTCAGTTTGGAATCAGAACATCAATATGTTTCAGTACAACGGTCAGATTTTGGCATTTTACTTCTTTTTCACTTGCTGCATAAGCTTCTGAAGTTGTGCTCCGACCAGTCCAGGCTGCTGAACTGAGTTGAACTCAGTGTGACAGTCTAGCTGAGGTTTGCAGCTTGCTGTTTTTGCAGGGTGGACAGTGTGCTGAAGCAGATGTCTGAGATCCGTGACCATGACCGAAGGCTGAGGGTGCTGGAGACGGAGGTGAGGGCACCTGACACCTTAGTGCATGTGCCTCAAGTTCTAGTGAGCCTAACCCAGGCTCAGTGAACACCATATATATATATATATATATATGTGTGTATGCCTATGTTTGTTGTGTGTGTGTGTGTGTGTGTACACAGGGTGGGGCTCTGTGTCTGGTTTCTCTGCATATGGACTGCAGCTGTCAGCTCTGCCTGCTCAGCACTGTCTAGGCCTCATCCATCTCTGTCCCTGTGTCTCTCTCATAGTTGGAGTATTGCTGCGGTGCCCTCTCCTGGATGGTGGACGCTCTGTCTCAGAGTAATTTGATAAAGGCCAGCCGCCCCCCTCCGATCCTTAGAGGTAAGGTCACCATCCCCACTCGCCATAATCTCTTACATACATGCATTTACTTAAGAAATACAACCGTTATGTCCTGAGATGATGTGCTGTTTAACACTCCTGAAGCATTTGGACCTGTGTCAACTAATAATATAATAATTGGTCAAAATGTAATAAAATGTATGTAAAATGTATTAAAAATATAATAACCAGATATTGCAATAAATTGCAACATGATGAAATAAAATCCTCTGATTGATATTGTAACTTTGGTATGCACAATTATTACATTATAAAGGGTATAATGTTTTATAACGGGTAACTATTTTAAAGTATTGCAATATCTACTGATTTTTTTTTTATTTAGTAGGATAGACCCCTTGAGATGTTACATCTCTTGGGCAACATCTCAATAAAATATCTCATCTCAATAAAATAAAATAAAATGAAATCTCAAAATATCCTTCTAAATGAAAATATAATAAACCTTTCAATGTAATAAATTGTCAGGTAAAGCATCTTCAGATTGATATAGCAGTATATAAGGTTACCCCTTATAAAAAAAGTTATACCCTTTATAATGTAATAATTGTGCATAACAATGTTATGCAACAATGTGTGATCAGGAAAAAAAAAATCTGTTAAGGACTGTTATTACTTGAATAGATTTTGTCTCATTTAGAGGGACATTTTATTATGTTTTGACATATTATTAAATGATCTGGGTGTTAGTTACGGGGGACTGGAATGCCCGCTGTACTATAAAAATTGAAGAGATATTATAAATACCTATTTTATGCAGCATTAATTGATCTGACAATAGAAAGATATATGGCATAAAATTCACTCCAGTCCAAAGCCAGTTAACTTCATTGCTACAGTAGATTTTTTAAAGTTTTTGTGTCATTGAGGGCTTCACACACAATATACTGTATATAAAAGGATGACTAAATTATTATTTTTTCTGTTGTAGATCTGACTCCACTTTCTCCAAGCTGACTCAATCCTGTGTGAAAATCCTGGAAAACACACACACACACACACACACACACACACACACACACACACACACACACTAATTCTAAACTAACCTTAATTTTAACCCTAACCAAAACTCATCCTAATTCTAATCTTCATCCTAAACCTAATTCTATTTCTAAACTAACCTTAGTCTTAACACTCACCCTAACCTAAACCTAATCCTGGTTTTAATCTTAATCCTAAATCCAAGACCTAACCCTAAACTAATTTTAATCTTAACCCTTACTCTTACCTAAACCTAATCCTGATTCTAATCTTAATTTTAAACCCAAATTCTAATCCTAAACTAAATTTAACCATAACCCTTACCATAACCTAAACCTACTCCTAATCTTAACCGTAAATACAAGTGCTAATCCTAAACTAAAGCATACCCTAACCTAAACTCAAACCTTATTCAAATCTCAACCCTAAACCTAAATCCTAATCCTAAACTAACCTTTAATCTTTACCCTTACCCTACCCCATACCTAATCCTAATTCTAATTTTAATACATTTTTATTAAATCCTAATCCTAAACTAACCCCTTGAAGAAATGAGGATTGGCCAAAATGTCCTCACTTCACAAAAATATCCTCAATCCAGAGCCTCAAAACGCAAACTGGTTCTCACAAGAATAGCAAAACAAGTATACATGCACGCACACACGCACACACACACACACAAACACACAGTATACAGAGTTTACTTAGCGCCAAATAGCATCAAGGAGCGACTTGTTAATGCTAATCATTTCATTTAATTTACTTTGATGATGTGAATTGCTGTCATTTTAATTGTATTTTAATCATTGCCATTTATGTTTTATGTTAAATGTATAAATGCTCTTTTACAGTGTAGGACGTGTTTCTGTATGTTCCCTCTCTGGCGTGTTCATGGAATATGTTCAGGAAATGACAAATGAAGTGCAATCAATCAAACGACAGCCTCTTGTGGAAATGAGACAAAGTCCAATATGGATATGAAAAATATTAATATTCTCTCCTTTGGAATACTTCACTTGCTTTGGGGTTGTAAAATACTATAAACTGTACCTTAGTGAATGACCAATGTGTAAAGAGTACAAACATGGTTTGTTTGGTATATTTTTGAGGAAGATGACCATTTGTATATTTAGGCTCGTCTATGTTCAACAAAATTTGTATTGTTTTAATAAACATTTATTTGCCCAACAGTATTTGTTTGTTGTTGTTTGTTGATTGTTATGCACAAATTGCAGGAGGAGTAAACTATTTGAAATACTTGGCATTTACATAAGTACATTGCTAAACTAGGTTAAATATACAATTAAAAGAGATGAAAATATTGGTTGAGTAAGAATATATAAAACAACATTACCAGGTACTGACTCAGGAATGTTCATTTATCATCTTAAGGAATGGCAGACTTTGAAAAATGTTCAGATCATGCTCTGACAGGGTGAAGTTTTGCTGCATTCCTGGTGGACCTGCGAGACACAGAATGGTTGGTCAAAGGGAACTTGAACTTGATGGCACTTGAACTTGATGGCATATTTGGCGTAACTGAGGCAGAGCTCCTCCCTCCTTTCAGAGAGGGGACAAAGGTTCAGGGTAGTGAGGGCAGAGGAGTAATGCTGGTAGCTGTGGCCCAGTATAATAATAATAATAATACATGACATTTATATAGCGCTTTTCTTGGTGCTCAAAGACGCTTTACAAACAGGATAAAACAAATTTAATAGAGATATATATAAAAGATAGAAAAAGATGAGAAAAGGACGTATACATAGGGAGGAACGGGGGAGGGGGGGGGAGAAGAAGATTAGAGGTCAAAAGCAAGAGTGAATAGGTGGGTTTTGAGGGCATTTTTGAAAGATGACAGAGTGTTGGCCTTTCGGATGTGGCTGGGGAGGGCGTTCCAGAGGGAGGGGGCGACTGCAGCGAAGGCCCTGTCGCCCCAGGTCCGGTGCTTTGTCCTGATGGTTTGGAGTAGGTTAGCGTCTGCGGACCTGAGGTGACGGGTAGGGGTGTGGTGGTGGAGGAGGTCAGAGAGGTAGGGGGGGGGTCAGGTTGTTGATGGCGGTGGTGAGTAATATTTTGAAGTGAATCCTGTATTTGATCGGGAGCCAGTGGAGGTCATGGAGGACAGGGGTGATGTGATCCGTGCGGCGGGTGGAGGTGAGCAAGCGGGCAGCAGAGTTTTGGACATATTGGAGTTTATTGAGGACATTGTTTGATGAGCCATATAGGATGCTGTTGCAGTAGTCGAGCCTGGATGTTATGAATGCATGTATGAGTGTTTCAGCGGCAGAGAAGGATAGAGAGGGTCGGAGACGGGCAATGTTCCTAAGGTGGAAAAAAGCTGTTTTTGTGATTTGGTTTACATGAGGGAGGAATGAGAGGGTGGGGTCGAGGATGATTCCAAGGTTGCGGACGTGAGTGGAGGGGGTGACAATGGAGCCATCGATGTTGAGTGAGAAATCCTGGGTGGAGCGGGTGAGGGAGTTTGGGCCGATGATGAGGACTTCAGACTTGTTGCAGTTGAGTTTAAGGAAGTTCTTTTGCATCCATGTTTTGATGTCAGTGAGGCAGGTGGTGAGGGTGGAATGGGTGGCTACAGAAATGGTCTTGGTGGAGAGGTAGAGCTGGGTGTCGTCTGCATAGCAATGAAACTGGAGGCCATGATGGCGGAGGATCTGTCCAAGTGGTAGGATGTAGAGGATGAAGAGCAGGGGACCAAGTACTGAGCCCTGGGGGACACCATGAGTGACTGGGGCAGTAGTGGATTTGCAATTGTTGATGGAGATGAATTGATGTCTGTCGGAGAGATAAGATTTAAGCCAGGAGAGGGCAGTGCCGGTTATGCCAAGGGAGAACTGGAGGCGAGTGATGAGGATGGAGTGGTTGATGGTGTCGAAGGCAGCGCTGAGGTCAAGGAGGATGAGGATGGAGAGGGAACCAGAGTTGGCAGAGAGGAGAATGTCGTTGGTGACCTTTAATAGAGCAGTTTCGGTGCTGTGTCTTGAGCGGAAACCGGATTGAAAAGGTTCATAGAGGTTATTGGAGTCCAGGTGAGATTTTACTTGGGAGGCAACAGCTCGCTCTAAGATTTTTGAGAGGAAGGGGAGGTTGGAGATGGGCCGGTAGTTGTCGAAGCTGTCAGGGTTGAGTCCTGGTTTTTTTAATAAGGGGGTGACAGCAGCAAGTTTGAGGATGGGGGGGACGAGACCAGTGGACAAAGAGGAGTTTATGACTTTAGTGATCAAAGGAGAGAGTGAGGGGAGACAGGCCTTGACTAGGGTGAAGGGGATGGGGTCCAAGATGCAGGTTGAGGTTTTCATGCCAGTGACTATGGAGGATAGGTCCGATGCAGTGATTTCAGTGAAGGATGTGAATGGGTGATTGGAAAGTGGAGGGAAGACGGGTTCCGGATTAAAGACGGTGGAGGCGGAGGTGGTGGCCAGTTGGCTGTGTATAGTGTCAATTTTAGTTTGGAAGAGTGATAGAAATTAATCACATTTACTGACGGTGAAGGAGTTGGAAATGGTGTCCATACGTTTAAGGAGTTTGCTTATGGTGGAAAAAAGTGTCTTTGGGTTATTGCTGCCAGATTGTATGACGGAGGAGTAGAGAGAGGAGCGTGCACTGTTGAGGGCGTCTTTGTATTGCTGTTGGTGCAGTTTGTAGGCATCTGAGTGGACAGTGAGACCGGTTCTATTGGCGAGCCGTTCAAGCTGGCGGTCCTTTGATTTGAGGTGATGAAGGTGGTCAGTGTACCAGGGGGCGGAGTGAGTGAAAGAGACAGACTTGGTTTTTATGGGAGCGAGCTGATTGAGACAGGAGGAGAGAGCGTCATTGTAGGTGTTGACCAGGTCAGTGGGGGAAAGATTCTGGATGAGGACGGAGTCAGGGATGGTGTCAGCCAATAGGGAGGAGAGAGAGGAGGGGTGGATGGATTTGAGATTCCGGAAAGTTATGGAGCGTTTCTGCTTGACGTGGGTGGGGATGAGAATGTCCATGGTGATGGCCAGATGGTCGGAGATGGTGAGGTCGAAGCTGGTCAGGTTGCTGATGGTGATGCCGGAGGTGCAGACCAGGTCCAGTATGTGTCCTTTTTATGGGTGGGAAAATCAACATGTTGGGTGATGTTGAAAAAGTTTAGAATGTCCAGGAGTTCTGTAGTGGTTTTGGAGTCAGTTGAGTTGACATGTATGTTGAAGTTGCCAAGTAGCAGAACAGATGGTGAGATAGCGCAGAGTTGTGTGAGGAATTCAGACAGGTCGGAGGGAAATGCAGGGTTATGTATGATAGGACATGCTCTTTTTTGGACTTTCTCCAACTCCTGGGATTGCAGTTTAGTTAGGTATGAATGCCAGACTGGTGTACAATAGTCCAGAGAGGGTCTGATGTATTCCATGTATACTTAAGTGAGGTCAGGCAGGCTTACGGCGAAGTGTTTCATGTTTCTTAAAACAAACAACTTTTGGGGGGTTTTAGATGTCATAAAATCAATTTGTTTGTCCCATTTCAAGTTTTCCTGTATCCATACTCCTAGAACCTTGATAGATAATTCAGTCTCTAATTGGTGTCCATCCATAAATAGAGGGCTGAGGGGATGCATGGGAGGTTGTGGGAGAAGGAGACATGGAGTATTTTATACTTTGCTGGGTTGAGTTGCATGGCCTGATTGTTGACCCAGGAACATAGGTCATCAAGTACTGATTGCAGGTTGTGGGGTTGACTGTGGATCCATTGCTCTGCGATTGTCATGTCGTCCACATACTTCCATCTACTCAATGTCAGCTTTATTTATTTGTATAGCACATTTAAACAGCCAGTGGCCTACCAAAGTGCTTTACAGTAGCCTAAAATAAGCAGAAACAGTAAAACAATAAAAGCAATAAAAACCAATAAAATAAAAACAATAAGAACAATAAAAACAAAACAATAATACAGATAAATATAATAAATAAAAGACCCAATAAAAGCAACTATAATCCACCAAAGGCCAAAGTGAACAGGTGCGTTTTAAACTGCGATTTAAAAGTGGAGAGGCTATTCGCAGTCCGCACAGTGGAAGGAAGGGCGTTCCACAGAGCGGAAGCTGCAACTGCGAATGCTCGATCACCTCTTGTTTTTAAAAAGGATCGAGGAGCGTCTAAGAGCACCTGATCAGCTGACCTAAGGGCTCTGGAGGGCTGGTGCAATTTAACAAGGTCAGACAGATAATCCGGGGCCAGCCCATTCAGAGACTTAAAAACAAATAAAAGAATCTTAAAATCAATCCTGTATTTAACTGGAAGCCAGTGGAGTGAGCAGAGCACCGGAGTTATGTGCTCGCGCTTCTTTGTCCCAGTTAGGAGACGAGCTGCTGCATTCTGGACAAGCTGCAGGTGGTTAAGCTCTGACTGGCCAATGCCGACATACAGGGAATTACAATAATCTAAACAAGAGGTAATAAAAGCATGGATAACTTTTTCAAGGTCTTTCTGGCTTAGATAGGGTTTTGCTTTTGCCAGAAGCCTCAGCTGAAAAAAGCTAGACTTGACCACTGAGCTGACCTGTTTATCCAGTTTAAAAGCACCATCAATGATCACACCAAGATTCCTGGCGTGGGATCTGATGTAAGGTGTTAGTGGGCCAAGGGAGCTGGCAAGGACCTGAACCAGGTCAGGGCGACCGAACAGGACAACCTCTGTTTTGCTTTCGTTAAGTTTTAAGAAGTTTAAGTCCATCCATGTTCTAATGTCACTCAAGCAGTTAAGCACGGCCTGAAGAGAGTCTTTGGTAAGAACTTTTAATGGTAAGTACACCTGCACATCATCGGCAAAGCAGTGAAAAGGGATTCCATGCTTCCTAAAAATCGACCCCAGGGGTAGCATATAAAGGGAGAACAGTAGGGGGCCCAGAACTGACCCCTGGGGGACCCCGCAGGTCAGAGGGGCCACTGTGGAGGAAAACTGGCCCATGTGCACAGAGAATGATCTCTCAGAGAGGTATGAGTTGAACCAACTCAAAGCAGTGCCTTTGATGCCTGCGCAGTGTTCAAGGCGTGATAGGAGGATTGTGTGATCCACTGTGTCAAACGCTGCTGTCAGGTCAAGAAGAATTAAAAAGGCACAGTTACCAGAATCAAGGTTTAACAAGAGATCATTAAAAACTTTTAAAAGAGCAGTTTCAGTGCTGTGAAGAGACTTAAAACCAGACTGAAACAATTCACACACATTGGCCCTTTTTAAAAATTCTTGGAGTTGGTTAAAAACAACTTTCTCTAAAACCTTGGAAATAAAAGGGAGTTTGGAAATTGGCCTAAAATTAGATCAAACTGAGGGATCCAGATTTTTCTTTTTCAAAAGAGGCTGCACCGTGGCATGTTTGAAGGAGGATGGAACACATCCAGAGCTGAGACATCGATTTATAAGAAACAAAATAAATGACTCAACTGAGCTAAAAACCTCTTTAAACAAACGGGATGGAATGCTGTCGGATGGGCAGTTAGCAGGACGTAAGTGTTCCACAATTTCAGTAAGTGCAGAGAGAGTAACAGGCTCAAACTGATGGAAAACAGCTGAGCTAGTTGTGGGAACTGAGGGGTCCTGAGCAGACTGAGGGAGTGGGGACCTAAGAGCAGAAATCTTATTGATAAAGAACTGAAGAAAATCCTCGCACAAAGAAGAAGAAGGCTCAATACAGACAGCATCACAAGGATTCACAAGAGAATCAAATACATTAAAAAGAACCTGCGGTTTGTGAGCATTTGCAGAGACAAGTGATGAAAAATAGTCAGTTTTTGCAGCTTTCACAGCCTGCTGATAAGTTAGCAGACAGTCACGCAGGAGGTCCCAAGAAATTTGGAGTTTGTCCTTTTTCCACCTTCTTTCCGCCTGTCTACATGCGCGTCTGAGCGCACAAGTGGACTCGTTCAGCCAAGGCTCAGTCTGTGGCTTTACCCGCTTTAGAGTCATGGGAGCAATGGAGTTCAAAATCTCAGTGCAGACTGAATCAAACTTAGTCAAACAGACATCTACACTGAGGTCACCAAAATCAATAGGATACAAGAAAGAGTCTTTAAAAGCAGCAGAGAACTGCAGAGGAGTTGAAGAATTAAAAACACGGAGACGGCGAACGGGGGCGGAGTCCATAGTGGAGGGTACAGGCAGTGAGAGGGAAAATAAAACAGGTAGATGGTCGGATAAGGGTGTGTGACAGATTTCGGTTATCTGTACATTCAATCCATATGACAGCACAAGATCCAAAATGTGTCCTTTTTCATGTGTCGGCTCCGAAACAGACTGTGTGAGATTAAAAGAGTCAATGAGATTGAGAAAGTCTCTGACCAGAGGTCTTGTCTCACAGCAGACATGCACGTTGAAATCGCCGACAATTAAAAAGTGATCATATTTAAGAGTGACACCCGACACAAAGTCTGCAAAGTCCCGTATAAAGTCTTTGTTAAATTTCGGTGGTCGGTAGACCACCGCACAGAGAACAGTCATGGGGAAGTTTACCTCAAAGAGTTGGAGCTCGAAGCTGGAGCAGTTGACAGCTGGAGACTGCTGGCAGTGAAAGGTGGACTTGAATACGGATGCCAGTCCTCCACCTTTGCCGGTGGTGCGAGGAGAGCTGAAAAAACTACATCCAGGGGAAAGGAGCTCCGAAAAAGGAGCAAGTTCACCTTCATGGAGCCAGGTTTCCGTTAAAAACAGAAAATCCAGTTTGCGTGAGGTAAAGAAATCATTAATTAAAAAAGTTTTGTTGGTGACAGATCTCACATTCAACAAAGCCAATTGAAGATTAAAAGTGTCAGATGAGGACAAAGCACGCTTTCAGTGAGCGGAGATTTTGACAGACCACACCGCGTTTCCCGGTTCGGGCACGCCAGGCAGAGGGAGGCAGCAACAGCTGATCGGGGTCCACCGAACAGCCGACGCTGTCAAAGCCGCCGACATCAGGGAACTCTGGTCGGATCCATCGGCGTCTAGTCCTCATCGAGCGCAGGGCAGGGGAAACCCCCAGAAGATGCAGATCACTGCAGCGATCAGACCCATGGACAGACCTCAGGTGAGCCACGAGCCTAACCCGGAGGCCTCCGCGTTTCCCACGTCTTCTCTGGCGTCTCTGGCGGGCCAGGTAGAGGGGAGGACGCCTCAGAAACGCCGGGATTTCCTCGAGGCATGGAGGAGAGCTCACCAACTTATATTCAAGCTGATCAAAGAAGCCTCCAATCTCAAGCAGAGATATACGATCATAGGTGAGGAGAGATGATACCTCTGGACAGATCAGGTAAATCACTAAACACACAACAAACACAGAGCAGAGCGACAGACGGCCAGCCGAGCACCCTGGCGCCATCTTGCCAAACTCTAAAAAGCAGCTGTGATACTCAGACCGACCGCAGGAGGGAGCTACTCAGATGGGTGTTAAGGGTGCTGTCAATGACAGCCAGGAATATGATGGGGCCTAGCAAGGTCCCCTGGGACATGCTGCAGGATAGCTGAAGCCAGTGTGATAAGGTGTTTTGGTATCTCACCCTTTGTCTCCTACCAGTTATGAAATCCAGGATCCGAGGTAACAGAGCAGGTCTAACTCTGAGGTCAATAAGGCATTTGGCTGCAATATTGTGATATATTCTGTCAAAGGCTTTGGAGAAGTCACTAATGACAAGGCTGTATATTGACTGTGTAGGGTAGTTCTGTAGGGTAGTCTATAAGGTAAGTAGTCTATAAGGCTAACAAGGGCATCAGTAGTCGATCTCTCCTTTCTGTAGCCAAATTACTGTGGGTCAGTGCTACCTGCGATGTCTCTCCAAATCCACTCAGCAGCAAAGCTCTCTGCTATTTTAGAGAGTTGAGGTGTGTTACGAAGTTGGGTTGAAGTTGAAAAAAATGTCTCAAGTCACTCAGCACTTCAGTACAATGATATTTTTTTTGGTGCTCCATAACAAAATCAAAGTCTGGGCTCTGAAGTACAGGAGAAGAACACATGGGCTTTAAGGTTGTTCGCCAGCTTCCCTGTACGGTAGAGGTGCGGCAAGAGTGGCAAACTAGGGAACAACTCTGCGATACCATCCTACCAGACCAAGAAATTACTTCATTTGTTTCTTTGTGTGGGGTCGAGGTGTGTGCTCCCGTCCTAACTGGTAGCACAGGTACTTTGTTTCCCATCTTGCCGGCTCACATTTCTGCAGGTTGAGGGTTAAGCCAGCGGCATGGATCTTTCCCAGGTCCCTACGCAGATATTCCAGATGTTCGGAGCAGGTCTGGCTGTAGATGACCATATCATCATGGTAGGCAGCGCTGCAGTCTTCAGAGCCTTGGAGCACCTGGTCCATCAGCCGCTGGAAGGCTGCAGGTGCGCCGTGAAAGCCGAAGGGCATGACAGTGAACTGGAACAGTCCCAGGGGGCCTTTTATTGGTCATCAGATGTAGGAGCATGACTCTTCTTAATCAATGACATTGAGCTACCCGAATCTAGGAGAGCTGTAACAGGTTTACCATTAAACTTGACTAACCTCATCTTCTGCCTGGTTGTCATTACAGTTATCACAGTCATTACAGTCGATACAGTCCCCCTCTCTGCGCACATAACACAACCCAGACAGTTTAGACTTCTTAAGAGGACACCCTGAGGCTTTGTGCTCTGGCTGCTGGCAGTGGTACCATCCAAAGCCCTTGGATGGAACTGCTGAATGTTTTTGCCTTCTTTCTTCCCAACCCCTGATTCCCCAGAGTTACCTTGAAAGTCCCTTAAGGGATTGGAGTCTCTGTTGCTTCGGAGAGCTGAAGTGATTGTGGGGTTGTGCCCTTGCATGCATACTGCAAGGCAAGTCTGGCGGCGGTGAGTCCATCCTCTGGCTTGTGCTCTCTGACCCACTTTCTGGTGTCTGGAGGAAGAACCCGCAGTAGCTGCTCCAAGACGATAGCCCCCCCAATCTCCTCTGTAGTTTCCTGCTCCGGCCGGATCCATCTGTGGTAGAGATCCTTGAGGCGGTGGTATGCCTCAGTCGGTGACTCTCCTTGTGGCAGGGCATTGCAACGAAAAGGTCTATGCAGATATGTCAAATTTGGCCAGCAGTGCCTCCTTCAGATCCGAGTAGTGGTTAGACCTCTCTTTATCCATGGCGGTGTAGGCCTCGAGCGCCTGTTGGGCTTTGATAGGGGCAGGTTTGGTTATTAGCAATTCATAATTAATAATTATGAAATTATTAATATTCATAAAATTATTGACGGGGTCAATATTAATGGGGCACCACCCTGGAATCAGGGACCAATAACTGAACCTTTAAGACTCTCAAAATGGCTGTTCACCCCCAAATGACAGTGTTTAAGTACCGCTGTACATTTATGAGTGAACAGTGAAGGGTGAATTCGTACACAGGCTCTCACAACCAGCTGTTACTACAACACATATGCATAAGAAATCACAGACAACTTCTCTTTAAAAGTATAACAGAGTTTATTTAACTTTAGTAATATTAATCAATAATCAATAGCACTCCAATTAATCAATCAACTATTACACAACTATAATTATGGATCTAAACTAGCAAACATAAGGCACAAGCAGCATATGGCATATATGGATGTGTGTGTGTGTGTGTGTGTGTGGGTGCGTGTGGGGAAGAGAGAGAGGAGAGAGAGAGTGGAGAGAGAGAGAGAGCAAGATGGTGGACGTGACCACGTGGGTGGGACGTCTCACGCGAGAGAGAGAGATGAGAGCAAGATGGCAGACGTGACCACGTGGGTGGGACGTCTCGCGAGAGTTCAAGATGGCGGCCGTGACCGCGCAATCTGAACAAAGGGGTTTGGAACCAAGATGGGGTTGGAGTTAGGCAGCTAAACCGACACCATCTAATCCTTAGGTAGTAATGAATGTGTAATGAGATGTGGGTGTGTGTGTGTGTGTGTATGTGGTGGTTAGTAAGAGAGAGAGAGAGAGAGAATAGAGGGGGCACTACTCGCCGTCTGGAGACAAAATAGCAGCCTTTTACCACACAGGGACTCAGGATACGACTTGGGGGTGGTACACCGAGTTACTGGTCTTTGAACTGGTAAAATGCAGTATATTGGCTCTCTACGGTGACTATCAACACAAATGCAAGTCCAGCAACATGCAAATGAAGCAACTGAACACAATCAGCTTCAAATGAACACAATCAAATTAAGCAGCAAGCACAATGATTGAGGTATCTTTATACAGCATAAATATGGACACGGCGGTCCGATGCGCTTCCCAATACGCACAGTTGTAGCTTCTGATCAGTTAAACTTAATTCAACACACCTATGCAAGTCTCTGCCCAGAACCAAAGCCTCTTACTTGGGGAATCACTCTGAAGTGATTGGTGTGTGTTTTCAGTCCGTCTAATCGATCTGGTGGGGTCCTCCCAGGCGGGTCGGCGGAACCGCTATCTCTTCCTTGCACGGAGCAGCGGTCAGCTGGCTGTCCTCGCAGGCAGCGAAGGATGTCAGCCAGGAGTCGACTTGGTTGAAGAAACGCGCTCTTACGTTGTCTTCTTGGAGGGAAGGGGAGTGTCCTCAGCTGTATTCTCTTCCAGTCCACTTCTGCAGGTCTGCTACATGCACCGGTTGCACATACAGTGTGTGTGAGGAGTTAGAATGCCGGATACACAAACAGCTAATCTAATCCTTCTGGATCCAATTGTTTAACACTAAACAGTCTGGGCTCGTCCAGCGAGTTGAAGACTGTGCCTTGGCTAAACAAAAGAACAGTTTGAACGTTGTAAATACCACCTTGTTAGCAATGGAGTCGCAAGAGAAGGGGCCATGCGGAAAGGTAGCTCTGGAATTTATATCCTCAGTGACGTCATGGGGACATCCCGGGGCTCGTCCGAGTCTCGTCCAATGAGAGACCGGAGGTTGGGTTCCAGCCAGTTCACACGTAGGTGTGAACTTCAGGGCCTGTTGAAATTTTGGCGCTGCTTTTCCTTTGTTTAAAGTCCCAGCCCAGCGGGTGGGCTAGAGTTCAGGCCTCTGATTTTCTTGTTAGGCCGCAGATGTTGACTCTATTGTCTTAACTAGCTTTTCTTTCGTTCAACCTCATGGCCTGGCCCAACACGCCTTACCAGTCAGCAGTGGAACTAACAGGTAGGCCCACTCCCCCTCTGGCCACTGCCAAGTCCTTGCCATGCGCTCAAATCTGAGCAGATAGTTTTCACTGTCCTTACCTTGCTGGCAGGTTGGCATCTTTGGTTCCTTCTGCAGCAAAGCTGGAGGGTTGGAGGCCCGAGACTGGTTAGATGGAAAGACAGGAAAAGTGGTGGGACCCTGGTTAATGTTGGAGGTGTCGAACTGGGCTGGATGTCTGGGACCTGGTGTTGGCAGTTCTATCCTCGGGCGGAATTCCACCCATTTGCTATGTAATATCCTTGACTGAATTTTAGGGGTCAAGAGGATAGAATTGTGGTCACTAAGACCAATGGGAGGGAGTCTATCTGGTTTGGAGTAGGATGTAGCAAGGTCTGTTCTAATTACATCCAAGATTGCATCACCCCTAGTGCTGTAAGACACCACCTGGATCAAGCCATTACCACTACAGATCTTCTGTGTATTTAGGTGGTTAAGGTCACCCATGATAGCAATGCCTATGCCTGGATATGTAGTCTGCAGTGGTTCAGGGACGTAGGCCAATTAAACATCCAAGACTTTCAGATCGGGAGGTGACTCTCACCCAAGTAGTGGTCCAAATGAATCCTTGTAAGCAGGTGCCAAATGTCTTTGTTTGTAATGCAAGATCCTTAACAAACAAAGTAGATGAACTCGAACTGCTCTTGAAATCAGAAAAAGCGGACATTGCCTGCATTACTGAAACCTGGGCTCACTCAAATATCCCAGAGGAGTCACTTCATATACAAAACTTTCAGTTGTTTAGAAAAGACAGGTGCTCCGGTGAAGGAATGAGAGGAGGGGGCATGGCCATGTACGTGCATCAAAGCTTGCAGGCCAAGAGAAGAACTGACTTGGAAAAAGATGAATTGGAATGTATGTGGCTACAGCTCCATCCCACCAGACTTCCCAGCTCTGTATCTACTGTGGTTGTGGGGACACTTTACCATCCGCCATGGGCAAATGAGAAAGCACTGCAGCAGAAGACAGTGGACTATTTCATCAACACATTGGATATGATCAGATCGGTCTCCCCTCAAATGGGTCTGGTGCTCTGTGGAGATTTTAACCTTCTGCCAATTAAGATGTTGAAAAAATTCCATCCTGGACTTGATCATAACTAATCTCCACAGCTTTTATAAGCCCCCCACTGCTCTGCCCCCACTTGGCTCCAGTGACCACAAATGTCTGATGCTCTCCTCCAATAGTCAATCAGGGGTAAGAACAGATATGAAATGAAAAGTTGGGAGACTGAAGGGGCATGAAAGAAAGGTGGCCTTGGCATGGTGCTTGGCGAGTACAGACTGGACACCTGTCTATGAGGCAGATAATATTGACACCAAGGTGGAGATCTTCAACTCCACCATACAAACTGCCTTAGATGTCTGTATGCCCTTAAAGAGGAGGAAGACAAGTTCACTTGACAAGCCATGGATGACAGAACAAATAAAGATCACCATCAGAAAAAGACAAAAAGCCTTCAACAGATGGGGTAAGACACTAAAATGGAGGAAGATAAGAAATAAAGTGCAAAGACTCATAAAGGCTGCAAAGAAAAACTATTATAAAAATGAAATTCAGCATCTGAAGAAGGTAAACTCAAAGGAGTGGTGGAACTTCATCAATAAAGGTCTGGGACGAAAAAAAAGCACTGAGGAAAATACAGTTTGATGGTGTGGAAGAAAACAAGGTAGCTGACGGCTACTTTGCAGAGACCTGGACTTGTAACATCCCCTCTCCCCCATCAATCTTCCCATTACCACTGCCTACTGGAGAGATTGACCTGTGCAGTATAGGCCTCATGAAGCGAGCCCTTACAGGGCTTAACCCACGAAAGGCATGTGGGCCTGATGGCATACCATCATGGCTGCTGAAGGACCATGCTGAAGATCTGGCCCCTGTCCTCACTTACATTGTGAACATTTCCTACGTGCATGGATCAGTTCCAGCTGCATGGAAGACTTCAAATGTGTGCCCCATACCCAAAACTTCAAACCCCAGCACTCCTAGTGACTGGAGGCCATCTCATTAACGTCATGCTTGGGAAAAATACAGGAAAGATTCATCATAAATAAACTGATGCCAACAGTGATGTCTGAATGTAAGAACCAGCATGCCTACTTCCCTAGGTCTAGCACCATAACTGCCCTTGCTAAAGCCACACATTCTTGGTTAGTGGCTACAGATGTAAAACAGCAAACAATGGTGAGGGTGCTGCTGGCTGACATGTCCAAGGCCTTTGATAGGGTGGACCATGCCCAGCTGCTGCAACATCTGGCCAACACAGAGCTGTGCCCTAGAATTTTAGCCTGGGTACATAGCTACATGACTGGAAGAAGGCAGAGGGTGATGGCAAATGGCACTTAACAGTCCTTGATCAGAGGTTACGTCTGGGGTCCCCCAAGGAGGCGTGGTCTCACCATACCTCTTCCTCCTATACATGTCCACTCAAAAGACTGTCTTTGACAATACATTGGACATTGGGTATGCTGACGACATAGGACTGTCTCGGGCCATTCCCTTAACAAATATTCATAGTGACACCTCAATGGCGATGGAAGCTCAGCAGCTGGATAAATGGGCTGCATCAAACAATATGCTGCTCAATAGAGAAAAATCAATGGAACTGAGAATCTGCTTCTCCAGAAACCCACCACAACCTGCTCCTCTGTTTCTCGGGGGACAGGAAGTCCCGGTCATGACCACCACTAAGTACATAGGCTTTCACCTGGACTCTGACCTCAGCGGGGACACTCACATTGAACAGATAGTGAGGAAAGCCTCTAAACGGCTGCACTTTCTGACTGTTCTAGCCAGACACGGCCTACCCTGTGAGGACCTGGTTACCATCTACACTGCTGTGGTCAGGCTGTGTCTGGAGTATGGCAGTGTCCTTCTGGTGGGGTGCAATAAAAGCCAGGCTGCACTACTGGAGAGGGTGCAAAAAAGGGCCCTCAGGATCATCTCCAGAGGCTGCACCCCACCACCGCAACTCCCATCTCTTCAGAGCAGGAGGGAATAGGCAGCCATTCAGCTGGTCAAAGAGATGACACATCCACTCCATGAATTGCTCCCACAGACAAGAGCAGATAAAACAAACAGACTGCTACGGAACAGCAACAATTTTACACACATCCAGTACAGAACAAACAGGCTGAAAGCAGCAACCCTGCCTACAGCAGTCAGATTGTACAATACAGAACTGAATGGAACAAAAGATGGATAGCTGAAGTCTTTGGGGTCTGTTTTTGTTTTTGTTTGTTTGTTTTGTGTTTTGTGTTGTATATTGTTGTTTTTTATGGCATTTTAAAATGTATGCATGGTTGTATGTAAGTGTATGGTTGTATTTTGTAAATGCGTATGTATGAGTATGAATGTATGGGTGCATGTGTGTATATAGATGTGTATAGTTTTACATTTTTATGATGTATAATCATGTATAGATATATTTCTATTTTTATTGATGTAAATTCTGCTTCTATTCAGTTGTTAACTGTGAGCATGAATACTAATAAACTCAAACTCAAACTCAAACTTGGTCACAACTCAAAAAGTTGTGGTTTGGGTCTGTGACCAAGGATGGTTTGGATTTTCCTTTGGATGTTAACACCCCTCTTCTTCCTCTTGGACAGGATTTGTGCCGTATTAATCCTAGCTCTGTCAAATGTTGCTTGAGAGTAATTGTAAGTGGGTAACCCTGGGCCTGTATTGCAGGAGAGAGTTCCTGGTATATCTCATGGTTTTCTCCATGGTAGAGATAATAAGGGTAGGCCGAGTCAGACAGGATCTATGAGGAATCCGCAAGTCCCTAAATCATCCATGCAATCTAATTCATTAACTGGGTTCAGTACTTGCTGATGTAGTCGTCACCTTGCAGATTTATTCATAAAACTAGCTTTAGAACAGTAAAACCTTCAAAACAAACAGGAGCTCAAATTCATGTGGCTGCCCTTAGAAGCAACACCTACAGGTCTTTAAATGTGACTTACATGTTCCCTCCCCCCCACATTAGCTTTTATCTATTTCAGACTTGGATTGAATAATTGTCAGAAATAATTCTGAGTGCATGGTTAGTAACACTAGAAAGGCTAATGTTGTCACCTGACTGCTGTTTTGATCTTTAGCACTGAAATATGTCAGCTTTCTGTCCCTCCACTTTCTTTACAAATTCATTTCAAACTTTTTTGCTTGATTCATACTTTTAAAGACTGTATATGTAATGAGACTGGTGTTACCTCTGTCCTCACGTAAATATTTTATAAATTGATTGATTCTTAAGCGAGGCTACATTACAAATTCATTAACATAAATACTCTACAGCATTAGAGATATAATTTCATCTACTAACCCTGACCTCCACCCCCAACGCCCACCCCACATAGCGCTATCGTGGAAAGTGATTTCCTACTTTAGACAATCCTTACATGGAAAGAGCTTGGGCTGGATGGAGGGCTGGATCAAGCTGAGGGAGGGAAATGAATCTGGCTGTAGAATGTTAGATCTGGCCGACAAATGGGCTAATGTGCACTGCACTTGCCATCATCTCCTCACCTCACAACACCCTGTCTGACACTATAAATAGCACCCATTCTTTGAACTTTTCAATTTACCCTGTTATTGCCATACACATTAGAACTAAATGAGGTGGTGGGTTGGGGGACTTTTCTCAGGTGACATTTTGTCCTTAGCCAAGGCAGAAACGGATCCTTAAAACAGGTGAATAATGGGAGAAAATGTCAGATATGCATCTTCTGTTTTCCGAATCGATGAAAACGGACACATTTTCTTGAAGATTGTACAGGGAGGGGGGTATTAGGAGATAGTGGTAGTTAAATATATGGGTCAAGTGTTCTAACACAGCTAGAGCCAGTCATCCAAACTGAGAGAGAAGAAATGTGTTTGGCATGTATGAACTCATCTCCACTTTCAGCCACTTTGCAGTCTTCATCTCGATCAGATCTCCTCCTCTCTCATTCTCTCCTTTGCTCTTTCCAACTCAGCTGTTTCTCACTGCTGCTAGTCTGTCACTATTAGACATTACACTACCTGCTTGTTCTTCAACTCAGAGTGCTCTACCAAAGACTAACTGATGTCCTAAAAGCTTTAAATGATGGGTGATTAAAAGTAAAATAGTGTAATACAAGGCTATATCTACAGTATGTCAAACATACTGGGCTGGGATGTAATTGCCTATCTGTGCACAATCATCTAATCGACCTGTTTCATTTGACTTAGGAACTTAGTGGGAAATGAGAAATTAGAACAGGTCAAGGTAATCAGAGCTGCCACAAGTGCCAATGCGAAATGTGTGGTTTGTTTAAGCTGGCTCCTCAGTTACCACTCTCCAGAGTGTTAGTTTTAAGTGTTTAAGTTATCAACTATTTTGATGACTTACAGATTAATTGTACTGGAATCAATGAAAAAACACAAAGTAAGTACAACGTAACACTAAAATACTGACATGGAAATGGTAAACAGTCAGAGCTAATGAAAGGTAAATGTTGAACATGATGAGATGAGGTGATGGTTAAATGCTAGATGGGAGGTTTCCAGGGCTACAGGCCTCACATGTTTGGCAGCAGTATAAAGGCCAAACTACTCGGAGAAAGTTTCCCACAAT